>NC_091179.1:44113365-44413365 GCF_040958095.1 Procambarus clarkii | reverse complement strand
ACGTTTATCATCCCCTTTTCCTTTTTTGATTTTAACAAAATATCATCGAATTAGGCAATATTTTGCCGTTTTTCCACGTTTTTGTGAATTTTCAGTTCATGGTTATTAATTCATTATATATACGATAAAAATGATGCAAACACATAATTGATTAGATAATAACCTTAAATACTTTATTTTCAATCAACTATTTGTTTCTCGTTAAAATTCTGAGTAAGATATTGAAAAGGGGAGAAGTTCTGTTTTTATTGCATATATCGACGTTTCAGCCGGAATAGAGCGATTTTCGTGTACATCTTCCATCGGTAATATAAACAGAAAATCAGGAACATTTTAGTTAATTCTAATGAAAACACTTTGATTTTTATCATTTGTATTGGAAACAACATTGTCATATGTCTTTTCTTGGATCAAAATAATACGAAACCTCGCTCTATGATTTGAAGTTAAAATCCTCAAATATGGTTAAATAGTGACTTTTTTCACGTTTTTCATGTAGTTTGATATTACGTAAATATATTCATTTTTACCCATATTTCGATACTATTTCATGTAGTATCACGATATGTGATTTGGCCTTCAAATCTCAATATTTCGCATAATATTGCATTTTAAGCAAGTTTTCTTGCATTTTGTTTCGTACGAAAAATCATCGAATTTAGCAATATTTTGACGTTTATCATCTCCTTTTCCTTCATGAGTTTTAAACAAAATATCATCGAATTAGGCAATATTTTGCCGTTTTCCACGTTTTCGTGAATTTTCCGTCCATGGGTATTAATTCATATATATACGATAAAAATGATGCAAACACATAATTGATTAGATAATAACCTTAAATACTTCATTTTCAATCATCTATTTGTTTCTCGTTAAAATACTGAGTAAGATATTGAAAAGGGGAGAAGTTCGGTTTTTATTGCATATATCGACGTTTCAGCCGGATTAGAGCGGTTTTACGTGTACATCTTCCATCGGTAATATAAACGGAAAATCAGGAACATTGTAGTTAATTCTAATGAAAACACATTGATTTTTATCATTTGTATTGGAAACAACATTGTCATATGTCTTTTCTTGGATCTAAATAATACGAAACCTCGCTCTATGATTTGAAGGTAAAATCCTCAAATATGGTAAAATAGTGAATTTTTCACGTTAATCATGTAGTTTGATAATACGTAAATATATTCATTTTTACCAATATTTCGATACTATTTCATGTAGTATCACGATATGTGATTTGGCCTTCAAATCTCAGAATTTCGCATAATATTGCATTTTATGCAAGTTTTCTTGCATTTTGTTTCGTACGAAAAATCATCGAATTTTGGAATATTTTGACGTTTATCATCCCCTTTTCCTTTATTTGATTTCAACAAAATATCATCGAATTAGGCAATATTTTGCCGTTTTTCCACGTTTTTGTGAATTTTCAGTCTATGGGTATTAATTCATTATATATACGATAAAAATGATGCAAAAACATAATTGATTAGATAATAACCTTAAATACTTCATTTTCAATCAACTATTTGTTTCTCGTTAAAGTACTGAGTAAGATATTGAAAAGGGGAGAAGTTCTGTTTTTATTGCATATATCGACGTTTCAGACGGAATAGAGCGATTTTCGTGTACATCTTCCATCGGTAATATAAACGGAAAATCAGGAACATTTTAGTTAATTCTAATGAAAACACTTTGATTTTTATCATTTGTATTGGAAACAACATTGTCATATGTCTTTTCTTGGATCAAAATAATACGAAACCTCGCTCTATGATTTGAAGTTAAAATCCTCAAATATGGTTATATAGTGACTTTTTCACGTTTTTCATGTAGTTTGATATTACGTAAATATATTCATTTTTATCAATATTTCGATACCATTTCATGTAGTATCACGATATGTGATTTGGCCTTGAAATCTCAGAATTTCGCATAATATTGCATTTTTAGCAAGTTTTCTTGCATTTTGTTTCGTACGAAATATCGAATTTAGCAATATTTTGACGTTTATCATCTCCTTTTCCTTCTTGTGATTTAAACAAAATATCATCGAATTAGGCAATATTTTGCCGTTTTCCACGTTTTTTTTTAATTTTCAGTCCATGGGTATTAATTCATATATATATATATATATACGATAATAATGATGCAAACACATAATTGATTAAATAATAACCTTAAATACTTCATTTTCAATCAACTATTTGTTTCTCGTTAAAATACTGAGTAAGATATTGAAAAGGGGAGAAGTTCGGTTTTTATTGCATATATCGACGTTTCAGCCGGATTAGAGCGGTTTTAGGTGTACATCTTGC
This sequence comes from Procambarus clarkii, assembly GCF_040958095.1. Lineage (NCBI taxonomy): Eukaryota > Metazoa > Arthropoda > Malacostraca > Decapoda > Cambaridae > Procambarus > Procambarus clarkii. The sequence goes on along the minus strand of NC_091179.1, from coordinate 44,411,041 downwards.
ATCGGTAATATAAACGGAAAATCAGGAACATTTTAGTTAATTCTAATGACAACACATTGATTTTTATCATTTGTATTGGAAACAACATTGTCATATGTCTTTTCTTGGATCTAAATAATACGAAACCTCGCTCTATGATTTGAAGTTAAAATCCTCAAATATGGTTAAATAGTGACTTTTTTCACGTTTTTCATGTAGTTTGATATTACGTAAATATATTCATTTTTACCAATATTTCGATACTATTTCATGTAGTATCACGATATGTGATTTGGCCCTCAAATCTCAATATTTCGCATAATATTGCATTTTAAGCAAGTTTTCTTGCATTTTGTTTCGTACGAAAAATCATCGAATTTAGCAATATTTTGACGTTTATCATCTCCTTTTCCTTCATGTGATTTAAACAAAATATCATCGAATTAGGCAATATTTTGCCGTTTTCCACGTTTTTGTGAATTTTCCGTCCATGGGTATTAATTCATATATATACGATAAAAATGATGCAAACACATAATTGATTAGAAAATAACCTTAAATACTTCATTTTCAATCATCTATTTGTTTCTCGTTAAAATACTGAGTAAGATATTGAAAAGGGGAGAAGTTCGGTTTTTATTGCATATATCGACGTTTCAGCCGGATTAGAGCGGTTTTACGTGTACATCTTCCATCGGTAATATAAACGGAAAATCAGGAACATTGTAGTTAATTCTAATGAAAACACATTGATTTTTATCATTTGTATTGGAAACAACATTGTCATATGTCTTTTCTTGGATCTAAATAATACGAAACCTCGCTCTATGATTTGAAGGTAAAATCCTCAAATATGGTAAAATAGTGAATTTTTCACGTTAATCATGTAGTTTGATATTACGTAAATATATTCATTTTTATCAATATTTCGATACCATTTCATGTAGTATCACGATATGTGATTTGGCCTTGAAATCTCAGAATTTCGCATAATATTGCATTTTTAGCAAGTTTTCTTGCATTTTGTTTCGTACGAAATATCATCGAATTTAGCAATATTTTGACGTTTATCATTCTCTTTTCCTTCATGTGATTTAAATAAAATATCATCGAATTAGGCAATATTTTGCCGTTTTCCACGTTTTTGTGAATTGTCAGTCCATGGGTATTAATTCATATATATACGATAAAAATGATGCAAACACACAATTGATTGGATAATAACCTTAAATACTTCATTTTCAATCAACTATTTGTTTCTCGTTAAAATACTGAGTAAGATATTGAAAAGGGGAGAAGTTCTGTTTTTATTGCATATATCGACGTTTCAGTCGGAATAGAGCGGTTTTACGTGTACATCTTCCATCGGTAATATAAACAGAAAATCAGGAACATTTTAGTTAATTCTAATGAAAACACTTTGATTTTTATCATTTGTATTGGAAACAACATTGTCATATGTCTTTTCTTGGATCAAAATAATACGAAACCTCGCTCTATGATTTGAAGTTAAAATCCTCAAATATGGTTAAATAGTGACATTTTTCACGTTTTTCATGTAGTTTGATAATACGTAAATATATTCATTTTTACCAATATTTCGATACTATTTCATGTAGTATCACGATATGTGATTTGGCCTTCAAATCTCAATATTTCGCATAATATTGCATTTTAAGCACGTTTTCTTGCATTTTGTTTCGTACGAAAAATCATCGAATTTAACAATATTTTGACGTTTATCATCCCCTTTTCCTTTATTTGATTTTAACAAAATATCATCGAATTAGGCAATATTTTGCCGTTTTTCCACGTTTTTGTGAATTTTCAGTTCATGGTTATTAATTCATTATATATACGATAAAAATGATGCAAACACATAATTGATTAGATAATAACCTTAAATACTTTATTTTCAATCAACTATTTGTTTCTCGTTAAAATTCTGAGTAAGATATTGAAAAGGGGAGAAGTTCTGTTTTTATTGCATATATCGACGTTTCAGCCGGAATAGAGCGATTTTCGTGTACATCTTCCATCGGTAATATAAACAGAAAATCAGGAACATTTTAGTTAATTCTAATGAAAACACTTTGATTTTTATCATTTGTATTGGAAACAACATTGTCATATGTCTTTTCTTGGATCAAAATAATACGAAACCTCGCTCTATGATTTGAAGTTAAAATCCTCAAATATGGTTAAATAGTGACTTTTTTCACGTTTTTCATGTAGTTTGATATTACGTAAATATATTCATTTTTACCCATATTTCGATACTATTTCATGTAGTATCACGATATGTGATTTGGCCTTCAAATCTCAATATTTCGCATAATATTGCATTTTAAGCAAGTTTTCTTGCATTTTGTTTCGTACGAAAAATCATCGAATTTAGCAATATTTTGACGTTTATCATCTCCTTTTCCTTCATGAGTTTTAAACAAAATATCATCGAATTAGGCAATATTTTGCCGTTTTCCACGTTTTCGTGAATTTTCCGTCCATGGGTATTAATTCATATATATACGATAAAAATGATGCAAACACATAATTGATTAGATAATAACCTTAAATACTTCATTTTCAATCATCTATTTGTTTCTCGTTAAAATACTGAGTAAGATATTGAAAAGGGGAGAAGTTCGGTTTTTATTGCATATATCGACGTTTCAGCCGGATTAGAGCGGTTTTACGTGTACATCTTCCATCGGTAATATAAACGGAAAATCAGGAACATTGTAGTTAATTCTAATGAAAACACATTGATTTTTATCATTTGTATTGGAAACAACATTGTCATATGTCTTTTCTTGGATCTAAATAATACGAAACCTCGCTCTATGATTTGAAGGTAAAATCCTCAAATATGGTAAAATAGTGAATTTTTCACGTTAATCATGTAGTTTGATAATACGTAAATATATTCATTTTTACCAATATTTCGATACTATTTCATGTAGTATCACGATATGTGATTTGGCCTTCAAATCTCAGAATTTCGCATAATATTGCATTTTATGCAAGTTTTCTTGCATTTTGTTTCGTACGAAAAATCATCGAATTTTGGAATATTTTGACGTTTATCATCCCCTTTTCCTTTATTTGATTTCAACAAAATATCATCGAATTAGGCAATATTTTGCCGTTTTTCCACGTTTTTGTGAATTTTCAGTCTATGGGTATTAATTCATTATATATACGATAAAAATGATGCAAAAACATAATTGATTAGATAATAACCTTAAATACTTCATTTTCAATCAACTATTTGTTTCTCGTTAAAGTACTGAGTAAGATATTGAAAAGGGGAGAAGTTCTGTTTTTATTGCATATATCGACGTTTCAGACGGAATAGAGCGATTTTCGTGTACATCTTCCATCGGTAATATAAACGGAAAATCAGGAACATTTTAGTTAATTCTAATGAAAACACTTTGATTTTTATCATTTGTATTGGAAACAACATTGTCATATGTCTTTTCTTGGATCAAAATAATACGAAACCTCGCTCTATGATTTGAAGTTAAAATCCTCAAATATGGTTATATAGTGACTTTTTCACGTTTTTCATGTAGTTTGATATTACGTAAATATATTCATTTTTATCAATATTTCGATACCATTTCATGTAGTATCACGATATGTGATTTGGCCTTGAAATCTCAGAATTTCGCATAATATTGCATTTTCAGCAAGTTTTCTTGCATTTTGTTTCGTACGAAATATCGAATTTAGCAATATTTTGACGTTTATCATCTCCTTTTCCTTCTTGTGATTTAAACAAAATATCATCGAATTAGGCAATATTTTGCCGTTTTCCACGTTTTTTTTTAATTTTCAGTCCATGGGTATTAATTCATATATATATATATATATACGATAATAATGATGCAAACACATAATTGATTAAATAATAACCTTAAATACTTCATTTTCAATCAACTATTTGTTTCTCGTTAAAATACTGAGTAAGATATTGAAAAGGGGAGAAGTTCGGTTTTTATTGCATATATCGACGTTTCAGCCGGATTAGAGCGGTTTTAGGTGTACATCTTGCATCGGTAATATAAACGGAAAATCAGGAACATTTTAGTTAATTCTAATGACAACACATTGATTTTTATCATTTGTATTGGAAACAACATTGTCATATGTCTTTTCTTGGATCTAAATAATACGAAACCTCGCTCTATGATTTGAAGTTAAAATCCTCAAATATGGTTAAATAGTGACTTTTTTCACGTTTTTCATGTAGTTTGATATTACGTAAATATATTCATTTTTACCAATATTTCGATACTATTTCATGTAGTATCACGATATGTGATTTGGCCCTCAAATCTCAATATTTCGCATAATATTGCATTTTAAGCAAGTTTTCTTGCATTTTGTTTCGTACGAAAAATCATCGAATTTAGCAATATTTTGACGTTTATCATCTCCTTTTCCTTCATGTGATTTAAACAAAATATCATCGAATTAGGCAATATTTTGCCGTTTTCCACGTTTTTGTGAATTTTCCGTCCATGGGTATTAATTCATATATATACGATAAAAATGATGCAAACACATAATTGATTAGAAAATAACCTTAAATACTTCATTTTCAATCATCTATTTGTTTCTCGTTAAAATACTGAGTAAGATATTGAAAAGGGGAGAAGTTCGGTTTTTATTGCATATATCGACGTTTCAGCCGGATTAGAGCGGTTTTACGTGTACATCTTCCCTCGTTAATATAAACGGAAAATCAGGAACATTTCAGTTAATTCTAATGAAAACACATTGATTTTTATCATTTGTATTGGAAACAACATTGTCATATGTCTTTTCTTGGATCTAAATAATACGAAACCTCGCTCTATGATTTGAAGGTAAAATCCTCAAATATGGTAAAATAGTGAATTTTTCACGTTAATCATGTAGTTTGATATTACGTAAATATATTCATTTGTATCAATATTTCGATACCATTTCATGTAGTATCACGATATGTGATTTGGCCTTGAAATCTCAGAATTTCGCATAATATTGCATTTTTAGCAAGTTTTCTTGCATTTTGTTTCGTACGAAATATCATCGAATTTAGCAATATTTTGACGTTTATCATCCCCTTTTCCTTCATGTGATTTAAATAAAATATCATCGAATTAGGCAATATTTTGCCGTTTTCCACGTTTTTGTGAATTGTCAGTCCATGGGTATTAATTCATATATATACGATAAAAATGATGCAAACACACAATTGATTGGATAATAACCTTAAATACTTCATTTTCAATCAACTATTTGTTTCTCGTTAAAATACTGAGTAAGATATTGAAAAGGGGAGAAGTTCTGTTTTTATTGCATATATCGACGTTTCAGTCGGAATAGAGCGGTTTTACGTGTACATCTTCCATCGGTAATATAAACAGAAAATCAGGAACATTTTAGTTAATTCTTATGAAAACACTTTGATTTTTATCATTTGTATTGGAAACAACATTGTCATATGTCTTTTCTTGGATCAAAATAATACGAAACCTCGCTCTATGATTTGAAGTTAAAATCCTCAAATATGGTTAAATAGTGACATTTTTCACGTTTTTCATGTAGTTTGATAATACGTAAATATATTCATTTTTACCAATATTTCGATACTATTTCATGTAGTATCACGATATGTGATTTGGCCTTCAAATCTCAATATTTCGCATAATATTGCATTTTAAGCAAGTTTTCTTGCATTTTGTTTCGTACGAAAAATCATCGAATTTAACAATATTTTGACGTTTATCATCCCCTTTTCCTTTATTTGATTTTAACAAAATATCATCGAATTAGGCAATATTTTGCCGTTTTTCCACGTTTTTGTGAATTTTCAGTTCATGGTTATTAATTCATTATATATACGATAAAAATGATGCAAACACATAATTGATTAGATAATAACCTTAAATACTTTATTTTCAATCAACTATTTGTTTCTCGTTAAAATTCTGAGTAAGATATTGAAAAGGGGAGAAGTTCTGTTTTTATTGCATATATCGACGTTTCAGCCGGAATAGAGCGATTTTCGTGTACATCTTCCATCGGTAATATAAACAGAAAATCAGGAACATTTTAGTTAATTCTAATGAAAACACTTTGATTTTTATCATTTGTATTGGAAACAACATTGTCATATGTCTTTTCTTGGATCAAAATAATACGAAACCTCGCTCTATGATTTGAAGTTAAAATCCTCAAATATGGTTAAATAGTGACATTTTTCACGTTTTTCATGTAGTTTGATAATACGTAAATATATTCATTTTTACCAATATTTCGATACCATTTCATGTAGTATCACGATATGTGATTTGGCCTTGAAATCTCAGAATTTCGCATAATATTGCATTTTTAGCAAGTTTTCTTGCATTTTGTTTCGTACGAAATATCGAATTTAGCAATATTTTGACGTTTATCATCTCCTTTTCCTTCTTGTGATTTAAACAAAATATCATCGAATTAGGCAATATTTTGCCGTTTTCCACGTTTTTTTTTAATTTTCAGTCCATGGGTATTAATTCATATATATATATATACGATAATAATGATGCAAACACATAATTGATTAAATAATAACCTTAAATACTTCATTTTCAATCAACTATTTGTTTCTCGTTAAAATACTGAGTAAGATATTGAAAAGGGGAGAAGTTCGGTTTTTATTGCATATATCGACGTTTCAGCCGGATTAGAGCGGTTTTAGGTGTACATCTTGCATCGGTAATATAAACGGAAAATCAGGAACATTTTAGTTAATTCTAATGACAACACATTGATTTTTATCATTTGTATTGGAAACAACATTGTCATATGTCTTTTCTTGGATCTAAATAATACGAAACCTCGCTCTATGATTTGAAGTTAAAATCCTCAAATATGGTTAAATAGTGACATTTTTCACGTTTTTCATGTAGTTTGATAATACGTAAATATATTCATTTTTACCAATATTTCGATACTATTTCATGTAGTATCACGATATGTGATTTGGCCTTCAAATCTCAATATTTCGCATAATATTGCATTTTAAGCAAGTTTTCTTGCATTTTGTTTCGTACGAAAAATCATCGAATTTAACAATATTTTGACGTTTATCATCCCCTTTTCCTTTATTTGATTTTAACAAAATATCATCGAATTAGGCAATATTTTGCCGTTTTTCCACGTTTTTGTGAATTTTCAGTTCATGGTTATTAATTCATTATATATACGATAAAAATGATGCAAACACATAATTGATTAGATAATAACCTTAAATACTTTATTTTCAATCAACTATTTGTTTCTCGTTAAAATTCTGAGTAAGATATTGAAAAGGGGAGAAGTTCTGTTTTTATTGCATATATCGACGTTTCAGCCGGAATAGAGCGATTTTCGTGTACATCTTCCATCGGTAATATAAACAGAAAATCAGGAACATTTTAGTTAATTCTAATGAAAACACTTTGATTTTTATCATTTGTATTGGAAACAACATTGTCATATGTCTTTTCTTGGATCAAAATAATACGAAACCTCGCTCTATGATTTGAAGTTAAAATCCTCAAATATGGTTAAATAGTGACTTTTTTCACGTTTTTCATGTAGTTTGATATTACGTAAATATATTCATTTTTACCCATATTTCGATACTATTTCATGTAGTATCACGATATGTGATTTGGCCTTCAAATCTCAATATTTCGCATAATATTGCATTTTAAGCAAGTTTTCTTGCATTTTGTTTCGTACGAAAAATCATCGAATTTAGCAATATTTTGACGTTTATCATCTCCTTTTCCTTCATGAGTTTTAAACAAAATATCATCGAATTAGGCAATATTTTGCCGTTTTCCACGTTTTCGTGAATTTTCCGTCCATGGGTATTAATTCATATATATACGATAAAAATGATGCAAACACATAATTGATTAGATAATAACCTTAAATACTTCATTTTCAATCATCTATTTGTTTCTCGTTAAAATACTGAGTAAGATATTGAAAAGGGGAGAAGTTCGGTTTTTATTGCATATATCGACGTTTCAGCCGGATTAGAGCGGTTTTACGTGTACATCTTCCATCGGTAATATAAACGGAAAATCAGGAACATTGTAGTTAATTCTAATGAAAACACATTGATTTTTATCATTTGTATTGGAAACAACATTGTCATATGTCTTTTCTTGGATCTAAATAATACGAAACCTCGCTCTATGATTTGAAGGTAAAATCCTCAAATATGGTAAAATAGTGAATTTTTCACGTTAATCATGTAGTTTGATAATACGTAAATATATTCATTTTTACCAATATTTCGATACTATTTCATGTAGTATCACGATATGTGATTTGGCCTTCAAATCTCAGAATTTCGCATAATATTGCATTTTATGCAAGTTTTCTTGCATTTTGTTTCGTACGAAAAATCATCGAATTTTGGAATATTTTGACGTTTATCATCCCCTTTTCCTTTATTTGATTTCAACAAAATATCATCGAATTAGGCAATATTTTGCCGTTTTTCCACGTTTTTGTGAATTTTCAGTCTATGGGTATTAATTCATTATATATACGATAAAAATGATGCAAAAACATAATTGATTAGATAATAACCTTAAATACTTCATTTTCAATCAACTATTTGTTTCTCGTTAAAGTACTGAGTAAGATATTGAAAAGGGGAGAAGTTCTGTTTTTATTGCATATATCGACGTTTCAGACGGAATAGAGCGATTTTCGTGTACATCTTCCATCGGTAATATAAACGGAAACTCAGGAACATTTTAGTTAATTCTAATGAAAACACTTTGATTTTTATCATTTGTATTGGAAACAACATTGTCATATGTCTTTTCTTGGATCAAAATAATACGAAACCTCGCTCTATGATTTGAAGTTAAAATCCTCAAATATGGTTAAATAGTGACATTTTTCACGTTTTTCATGTAGTTTGATAATACGTAAATATATTCATTTTTACCAATATTTCGATACCATTTCATGTAGTATCACGATATGTGATTTGGCCTTGAAATCTCAGAATTTCGCATAATATTGCATTTTTAGCAAGTTTTCTTGCATTTTGTTTCGTACGAAATATCGAATTTAGCAATATTTTGACGTTTATCATCTCCTTTTCCTTCATGTGATTTAAACAAAATATCATCGAATTAGGCAATATTTTGCCGTTTTCCACGTTTTTGTGAATTTTCCGTCCATGGGTATTAATTCATATATATACGATAAAAATGATGCAAACACATAATTGATTAGAAAATAACCTTAAATACTTCATTTTCAATCATCTATTTGTTTCTCGTTAAAATACTGAGTAAGATATTGAAAAAGGGGAGAAGTTCGGTTTTTATTGCATATATCGACGTTTCAGCCGGATTAGAGCGGTTTTACGTGTACATCTTCCCTCGTTAATATAAACGGAAAATCAGGAACATTTCAGTTAATTCTAATGAAAACACATTGATTTTTATCATTTGTATTGGAAACAACATTGTCATATGTCTTTTCTTGGATCTAAATAATACGAAACCTCGCTCTATGATTTGAAGGTAAAATCCTCAAATATGGTAAAATAGTGAATTTTTCACGTTAATCATGTAGTTTGATATTACGTAAATATATTCATTTTTATCAATATTTCGATACCATTTCATGTAGTATCACGATATGTGATTTGGCCTTGAAATCTCAGAATTTCGCATAATATTGCATTTTTAGCAAGTTTTCTTGCATTTTGTTTCGTACGAAATATCATCGAATTTAGCAATATTTTGACGTTTATCATCCCCTTTTCCTTCATGTGATTTAAATAAAATATCATCGAATTAGGCAATATTTTGCCGTTTTCCACGTTTTTGTGAATTGTCAGTCCATGGGTATTAATTCATATATATACGATAAAAATGATGCAAACACACAATTGATTGGATAATAACCTTAAATACTTCATTTTCAATCAACTATTTGTTTCTCGTTAAAATACTGAGTAAGATATTGAAAAGGGGAGAAGTTCTGTTTTTATTGCATATATCGACGTTTCAGTCGGAATAGAGCGGTTTTACGTGTACATCTTCCATCGGTAATATAAACAGAAAATCAGGAACATTTTAGTTAATTCTAATGAAAACACTTTGATTTTTATCATTTGTATTGGAAACAACATTGTCATATGTCTTTTCTTGGATCAAAATAATACGAAACCTCGCTCTATGATTTGAAGTTAAAATCCTCAAATATGGTTAAATAGTGACATTTTTCACGTTTTTCATGTAGTTTGATAATACGTAAATATATTCATTTTTACCAATATTTCGATACTATTTCATGTAGTATCACGATATGTGATTTGGCCTTCAAATCTCAATATTTCGCATAATATTGCATTTTAAGCAAGTTTTCTTGCATTTTGTTTCGTACGAAAAATCATCGAATTTAACAATATTTTGACGTTTATCATCCCCTTTTCCTTTATTTGATTTTAACAAAATATCATCGAATTAGGCAATATTTTGCCGTTTTTCCACGTTTTTGTGAATTTTCAGTTCATGGTTATTAATTCATTATATATACGATAAAAATGATGCAAACACATAATTGATTAGATAATAACCTTAAATACTTTATTTTCAATCAACTATTTGTTTCTCGTTAAAATTCTGAGTAAGATATTGAAAAGGGGAGAAGTTCTGTTTTTATTGCATATATCGACGTTTCAGCCGGAATAGAGCGATTTTCGTGTACATCTTCCATCGGTAATATAAACAGAAAATCAGGAACATTTTAGTTAATTCTAATGAAAACACTTTGATTTTTATCATTTGTATTGGAAACAACATTGTCATATGTCTTTTCTTGGATCAAAATAATACGAAACCTCGCTCTATGATTTGAAGTTAAAATCCTCAAATATGGTTAAATAGTGACTTTTTTCACGTTTTTCATGTAGTTTGATATTACGTAAATATATTCATTTTTACCCATATTTCGATACTATTTCATGTAGTATCACGATATGTGATTTGGCCTTCAAATCTCAATATTTCGCATAATATTGCATTTTAAGCAAGTTTTCTTGCATTTTGTTTCGTACGAAAAATCATCGAATTTAGCAATATTTTGACGTTTATCATCTCCTTTTCCTTCATGAGTTTTAAACAAAATATCATCGAATTAGGCAATATTTTGCCGTTTTCCACGTTTTCGTGAATTTTCCGTCCATGGGTATTAATTCATATATATACGATAAAAATGATGCAAACACATAATTGATTAGATAATAACCTTAAATACTTCATTTTCAATCATCTATTTGTTTCTCGTTAAAATACTGAGTAAGATATTGAAAAGGGGAGAAGTTCGGTTTTTATTGCATATATCGACGTTTCAGCCGGATTAGAGCGGTTTTACGTGTACATCTTCCATCGGTAATATAAACGGAAAATCAGGAACATTGTAGTTAATTCTAATGAAAACACATTGATTTTTATCATTTGTATTGGAAACAACATTGTCATATGTCTTTTCTTGGATCTAAATAATACGAAACCTCGCTCTATGATTTGAAGGTAAAATCCTCAAATATGGTAAAATAGTGAATTTTTCACGTTAATCATGTAGTTTGATAATACGTAAATATATTCATTTTTACCAATATTTCGATACTATTTCATGTAGTATCACGATATGTGATTTGGCCTTCAAATCTCAGAATTTCGCATAATATTGCATTTTATGCAAGTTTTCTTGCATTTTGTTTCGTACGAAAAATCATCGAATTTTGGAATATTTTGACGTTTATCATCCCCTTTTCCTTTATTTGATTTCAACAAAATATCATCGAATTAGGCAATATTTTGCCGTTTTTCCACGTTTTTGTGAAATTTCAGTCTATGGGTATTAATTCATTATATATACGATAAAAATGATGCAAAAACATAATTGATTAGATAATAACCTTAAATACTTCATTTTCAATCAACTATTTGTTTCTCGTTAAAGTACTGAGTAAGATATTGAAAAGGGGAGAAGTTCTGTTTTTATTGCATATATCGACGTTTCAGACGGAATAGAGCGATTTTCGTGTACATCTTCCATCGGTAATATAAACGGAAAATCAGGAACATTTTAGTTAATTCTAATGAAAACACTTTGATTTTTATCATTTGTATTGGAAACAACATTGTCATATGTCTTTTCTTGGATCAAAATAATACGAAACCTCGCTCTATGATTTGAAGTTAAAATCCTCAAATATGGTTAAATAGTGACATTTTTCACGTTTTTCATGTAGTTTGATAATACGTAAATATATTCATTTTTACCAATATTTCGATACCATTTCATGTAGTATCACGATATGTGATTTGGCCTTGAAATCTCAGAATTTCGCATAATATTGCATTTTTAGCAAGTTTTCTTGCATTTTGTTTCGTACGAAATATCGAATTTAGCAATATTTTGACGTTTATCATCTCCTTTTCCTTCTTGTGATTTAAACAAAATATCATCGAATTAGGCAATATTTTGCCGTTTTCCACGTTTTTTTTTAATTTTCAGTCCATGGGTATTAATTCATATATATATATATACGATAATAATGATGCAAACACATAATTGATTAAATAATAACCTTAAATACTTCATTTTCAATCAACTATTTGTTTCTCGTTAAAATACTGAGTAAGATATTGAAAAGGGGAGAAGTTCGGTTTTTATTGCATATATCGACGTTTCAGCCGGATTAGAGCGGTTTTAGGTGTACATCTTGCATCGGTAATATAAACGGAAAATCAGGAACATTTTAGTTAATTCTAATGACAACACATTGATTTTTATCATTTGTATTGGAAACAACATTGTCATATGTCTTTTCTTGGATCTAAATAATACGAAACCTCGCTCTATGATTTGAAGTTAAAATCCTCAAATATGGTTAAATAGTGACTTTTTTCACGTTTTTCATGTAGTTTGATATTACGTAAATATATTCATTTTTACCAATATTTCGATACTATTTCATGTAGTATCACGATATGTGATTTGGCCCTCAAATCTCAATATTTCGCATAATATTGCATTTTAAGCAAGTTTTCTTGCATTTTGTTTCGTACGAAAAATCATCGAATTTAGCAATATTTTGACGTTTATCATCTCCTTTTCCTTCATGTGATTTAAACAAAATATCATCGAATTAGGCAATATTTTGCCGTTTTCCACGTTTTTGTGAATTTTCCGTCCATGGGTATTAATTCATATATATACGATAAAAATGATGCAAACACATAATTGATTAGAAAATAACCTTAAATACTTCATTTTCAATCATCTATTTGTTTCTCGTTAAAATACTGAGTAAGATATTGAAAAGGGGAGAAGTTCGGTTTTTATTGCATATATCGACGTTTCAGCCGGATTAGAGCGGTTTTACGTGTACATCTTCCCTCGTTAATATAAACGGAAAATCAGGAACATTTCAGTTAATTCTAATGAAAACACATTGATTTTTATCATTTGTATTGGAAACAACATTGTCATATGTCTTTTCTTGGATCTAAATAATACGAAACCTCGCTCTATGATTTGAAGTTAAAATCCTCAAATATGGTTAAATAGTGACTTTTTTCACGTTTTTCATGTAGTTTGATATTACGTAAATATATTCTATTTTACCAATATTTCGATACTATTTCATGTAGTATCACGATATGTGATTTGGCCTTCAAATCTCAATATTTCGAATAATATTGCATTTTAAGCAAGTTTTCTTGCATTTTGTTTCGTACGAAAAATTATCGAATTTAGCAATATTTTGACGTTTATCATCCCCTTTTCCTTTATTTGATTTAAACAAAATATCATCGAATTAGGCAATATTTTGCCGTTTTCCACGTTTTTGTGAATTTTCCGTCCATGGGTATTAATTCATATATATACGATAAAAATGATGCAAACACATAATTGATTAGATAATAACCTTAAATACTTCATTTTCAATCATCTATTTGTTTCTCGTTAAAATACTGAGTAAGATATTGAAAAGGGGAGAAGTTCGGTTTTTATTGCATATATCGACGTTTCAGCCGGATTAGAGCGGTTTCACGTGTACATCTTCCCTCGTTAATATAAACGGAAAATCAGGAACATTTCAGTTAATTCTAATGAAAACACATTGATTTTTATCATTTGTATTGGAAACAACATTGTCATATGTCTTTTCTTGGATCTAAATAATACGAAACCTCGCTCTATGATTTGAAGTTAAAATCCTCAAATATGGTTAAATAGTGACTTTTTTCACGTTTTTCATGTAGTTTGATATTACGTAAATATATTCATTTTTACCCATATTTCGATACTATTTCATGTAGTATCACGATATGTGATTTGGCCTTCAAATCTCAATATTTCGCATAATATTGCATTTTAAGCAGGTTTTCTTGCATTTTGTTTCGTACGAAAAATCATCGAATTTAGCAACATTTTGACGTTTATCATCCCCTTTTCCTTCATGTGATTTAAACAAAATATCATCGAATTAGGCAATATTTTGCCGTTTTCCACGTGTTTGTGAATTTTCTGTCCATGGGTATTAATTCATATATATACGATAAAAATGATGCAAACACATAATTGATTGGATAATAACCTTAAATACTTCATTTTCAATCAACTATTTGTTTCTCGTTAAAATACTGAGTAAGATATTGAAAAGGGGAGAAGTTCTGTTTTTATTGCATATATCGACGTTTCAGTCGGAATAGAGCGGTTTTACGTGTACATCTTCCATCGGTAATATAAACGGAAAATCAGGAACATTTTAGTTAATTCTAATGAAAACACATTTATTTTTATCATTTGAATTGGAAACAACATTGTCATATGTCTTTTCTTGGATCTAAATAATACGAAACCTCGCTGTATGATTTGAAGTTAAAATCCTCAAATATGGTTATATAGTGACATTTTTCACGTTTTTCATGTAGTTTGATAATACGTAAATATATTCATTTTTACCAATATTTCGATACTATTTCATGTAGTATCACGATATGTGATTTGGCCTTCAAATCTCAATATTTCGCATAATATTGCATTTTAAGCAAGTTTTCTTGCATTTTGTTTCGTACGAAAAATCATCGAATTTAACAATATTTTGACGTTTATCATCCCCTTTTCCTTTATTTGATTTAAACAAAATATCATCGAATTAGGCAATATTTTGCCTTTTTCCACGTTTTTGTGAATTTTCAGTCCATGGTTATTAATTCATTATATATACGATAAAAATGATGCAAACACATAATTGATTAGATAATAACCTTAAATACTTCATTTTCAATCAACTATTTGTTTCTCGTTAAAATACTGAGTAAGATATTGAAAAGGGGAGAAGTTCTGTTTTTATTGCATATATCGACGTTTCAGCCGGAATAGAGCGATTTTCGTGTACATCTTCCATCGGTAATATAAACAGAAAATCAGGAACATTTTAGTTAATTCTAATGAAAACACTTTGATTTTTATCATTTGTATTGGAAACAACATTGTCATATGTCTTTTCTTGGATCTAAATAATACGAAACCTCGCTCTATGATTTGAAGGTAAAATCCTCAAATATGGTAAAATAGTGAATTTTTCACGTTAATCATGTAGTTTGATTATGCGCAAATAAATTCATTTGTACCAATATTCCGATACTATTTCATGTAGTATCACGATATGTGATTTGGCCTTCAAATCTCAAAATTTCGCATAATATTGCATTTTAAGCAGGTTTT
This sequence comes from Procambarus clarkii, assembly GCF_040958095.1. NCBI lineage: Eukaryota > Metazoa > Arthropoda > Malacostraca > Decapoda > Cambaridae > Procambarus > Procambarus clarkii. The sequence continues at coordinate 44,395,249 of NC_091179.1, read as the reverse complement.
CTTGCATTTTGTTTCGTACGAAAAATCATCGAATTTAGCAACATTTTGACGTTTATCATCCCCTTTTCCTTCATGTGATTTAAACAAAATATCATCGAATTAGGCAATATTTTGCCGTTTTTCCACGTTTTTGTGAATTTTCAGTTCATGGTTATTAATTCATTATATATACGATAAAAATGATGCAAACACATAATTGATTAGATAATAACCTTAAATACTTCATTTTCAATCAACTATTTGTTTCTCGTTAAAATACTGAGTAAGATATTGAAAAGGGGAGAAGTTCTGTTTTTATTGCATATATCGACGTTTCAGCCGGAATAGAGCGATTTTACGTGTACATCTTCCATCGGTAATATAAACGGAAAATCAGGAACATTTTAGTTAATTCTAATGAAAACACATTTGATTTTTATCATTTGTATTGGAAACAACATTGTCATATGTCTTTTCTTGGATCTAAATAATACGAAACCTCGCTCTATGATTTGAAGTTAAAATCCTCAAATATGGTTAAATAGTGACTTTTTTCACGTTTTTCATGTAGTTTGATATTACGTAAATATATTCATTTTTACCCATATTTCGATACTATTTCATGTAGTATCACGATATGTGATTTGGCCTTCAAATCTCAATATTTCGCATAATATTGCATTTTAAGCAAGTTTTCTTGCATTTTGTTTCGTACGAAAAATCATCGAATTTAGCAATATTTTGACGTTTATCATCTCCTTTTCCTTCATTGAGTTTTAAACAAAATATCATCGAATTAGGCAATATTTTGCCGTTTTCCACGTTTTTCGTGAATTTTCCGTCCATGGGTATTAATTCATATATATACGATAAAAATGATGCAAACACATAATTGATTAGATAATAACCTTAAATACTTCATTTTCAATCAATCTATTTGTTTCTCGTTAAAATACTGAGTAAGATATTGAAAAGGGGAGAAGTTCGGTTTTTATTGCATATATCGACGTTTCAGCCGGATTAGAGCGGTTTTACGTGTACATCTTCCATCGGTAATATAAACGGAAAGTCAGGAACATTGTAGTTAATTCTAATGAAAACACATTGATTTTTATCATTTGTATTGGAAACAACATTGTCATATGTCTTTTCTTGGATCTAAATAATACGAAACCTCGCTCTATGATTTGAAGGTAAAATCCTCAAATATGGTAAATAGTGAATTTTTCACGTTAATCATGTAGTTTGATAATACGTAAATATATTCATTTTTACCAATATTTCGATACTATTTCATGTAGTATCACGATATGTGATTTGGCCTTCAAATCTCAGAATTTCGCATAATATTGCATTTTAATGCAAGTTTTCTTGCATTTTGTTTCGTACGAAAAATCATCGAATTTAGCAATATTTTGACGTTTATCATCCCCTTTTCCTTTATTTGATTTCAACAAAATATCATCGAATTAGGCAATATTTTGCCGTTTTTCCACGTTTTTGTGAATTTTCAGTCTATGGGTATTAATTCATTATATATACGATAAAAATGATGCAAAAACATAATTGATTAGATAATAACCTTAAATACTTCATTTTCAATCAACTATTTGTTTCTCGTTAAAGTACTGAGTAAGATATTGAAAAGGGGAGAAGTTCTGTTTTTATTGCATATATCGACGTTTCAGACGGAATAGAGCGATTTTACGTGTACATCTTCCATCGGTAATATAAACGGAAAATCAGGAACATTTTAGTTAATTCTAATGAAAACACATTTGATTTTTATCATTTGTATTGGAAACAACATTGTCATATGTCTTTTCTTGGATCAAAATAATACGAAACCTCGCTCTATGATTTGAAGTTAAAATCCTCAAATATGGTTAAATAGTGACATTTTTCACGTTTTTCATGTAGTTTGATAATACGTAAATATATTCATTTTTACCAATATTTCGATACCATTTCATGTAGTATCACGATATGTGATTTGGCCTTGAAATCTCAGAATTTCGCATAATATTGCATTTTAAGCAAGTTTTCTTGCATTTTGTTTCGTACGAAAATATCGAATTTAGCAATATTTTGACGTTTATCATCTCCTTTTCCTTCATGTGATTTAAACAAAATATCATCGAATTAGGCAATATTTTGCCGTTTTCCACGTTTTTGTGAATTTTCCGTCCATGGGTATTAATTCATATATATACGATAAAAATGATGCAAACACATAATTGATTAGAAAATAACCTTAAATACTTCATTTTCAATCATCTATTTGTTTCTCGTTAAAATACTGAGTAAGATATTGAAAAGGGGAGAAGTTCGGTTTTTATTGCATATATCGACGTTTCAGCCGGATTAGAGCGGTTTTACGTGTACATCTTCCCTCGTTAATATAAACGGAAAATCAGGAACATTTTAGTTAATTCTAATGACAACACATTGATTTTTATCATTTGTATTGGAAACAACATTGTCATATGTCTTTTCTTGGATCTAAATAATACGAAACCTCGCTCTATGATTTGAAGTTAAAATCCTCAAATATGGTTAAATAGTGACTTTTTTCACGTTTTTCATGTAGTTTGATATTACGTAAATATATTCATTTTTACCAATATTTCGATACTATTTCATGTAGTATCACGATATGTGATTTGGCCCTCAAATCTCAATATTTCGCATAATATTGCATTTTAAGCAAGTTTTCTTGCATTTTGTTTCGTACGAAAAATCATCGAATTTAGCAATATTTTGACGTTTATCATCTCCTTTTCCTTCATGTGATTTAAACAAAATATCATCGAATTAGGCAATATTTTGCCGTTTTCCACGTTTTTGTGAATTTTCCGTCCATGGGTATTAATTCATATATATACGATAAAAATGATGCAAACACATAATTGATTAGAAAATAACCTTAAATACTTCATTTTCAATCATCTATTTGTTTCTCGTTAAAATACTGAGTAAGATATTGAAAAGGGGAGAAGTTCGGTTTTTATTGCATATATCGACGTTTCAGCCGGATTAGAGCGGTTTTACGTGTACATCTTCCCTCGTTAATATAAACGGAAAATCAGGAACATTTCAGTTAATTCTAATGAAAACACATTGATTTTTATCATTTGTATTGGAAACAACATTGTCATATGTCTTTTCTTGGATCTAAATAATACGAAACCTCGCTCTATGATTTGAAGGTAAAATCCTCAAATATGGTTAAATAGTGACATTTTTCACGTTTATCATGTAGTTTGATATTACGTAAATATATTCATTTTTATCCAATATTTCGATACTATTTCATGTAGTATCACGATATGTGATTTGGCCTTCAAATCTCAATATTTCGCATAATATTGCATTTTAAGCAAGTTTTCTTGCATTTTGTTTCGTACGAAATATCATCGAATTTAGCAATATTTTGACGTTTATCATCCCCTTTTCCTTCATGTGATTTAAACAAAATATCATCGAATTAGGCAATATTTTGCCGTTTTCCACGTTTTTGTGAATTTTCAGTCCATGGGTATTAATTCATATATATACGATAAAAATGATGCAAACACATAATTGATTAGATAATAACCTTAAATACTTCATTTTCAATCAACTATTTGTTTCTCGTTAAAATACTGAGTAAGATATTGAAAAGGGGAGAAGTTCTGTTTTTATTGCATATATCGACGTTTCAGTCGGAATAGAGCGGTTTTACGTGTACATCTTCCATCGGTAATATAAACAGAAAATCAGGAACATTTTAGTTAATTCTAATGAAAACACTTTGATTTTTATCATTTGTATTGGAAACAACATTGTCATATGTCTTTTCTTGGATCTAAATAATACGAAACCTCGCTCTATGATTTGAAGTTAAAATCCTCAAATATGGTTAAATAGTGACATTTTTCACGTTTATCATGTAGTTTGATAATACGTAAATATATTCATTTTTACCAATATTTCGATACTATTTCATGTAGTATCACGATATGTGATTTGGCCTTCAAATCTCAATATTTCGCATAATATTGCATTTTAAGCAGGTTTTCTTGCATTTTGTTTCGTACGAAAAATCATCGAATTTAGCAATATTTTGACGTTTATCATCCCCTTTTCCTTCATGTGATTTAAACAAAATATCATCGAATTAGGCAATATTTTGCCGTTTTCCACGTTTTTGTGAATTTTCTGTCCATGGGTATTAATTCATATATATACGATAAAAATGATGCAAACACATAATTGATTAGATAATAACCTTAAATACTTCATTTTCAATCAACTATTTGTTTCTCGTTAAAATACTGAGTAAGATATTGAAAAGGGGAGAAGTTCTGTTTTTATTGCATATATCGACGTTTCAGTCCGGAATAGAGCGGTTTTACGTGTACATCTTCCATCGGTAATATAAACGGAAAATCAGGAACATTTTAGTTAATTCTAATGAAAACACATTTATTTTTATCATTTGTATTGGAAACAACATTGTCATATGTCTTTTCTTGGATCTAAATAATACGAAACCTCGCTCTATGATTTGAAGTTAAAATCCTCAAATATGGTTATATAGTGACATTTTTCACGTTTTTCATGTAGTTTGATAATACGTAAATATATTCATTTTTACCAATATTTCGATACTATTTCATGTAGTATCACGATATGTGATTTGGCCTTCAAATCTCAATATTTCGCATAATATTGCATTTTAAGCAAGTTTTCTTGCATTTTGTTTCGTACGAAAAATCATCGAATTTAAGCAATATTTTGACGTTTATCATCCCCTTTTCCTTTATTGATTTTAAACAAAATATCATCGAATTAGGCAATATTTTGCCGTTTTTCCACGTTTTTGTGAATTTTCAGTCCATGGTTATTAATTCATTATATATACGATAAAAATGATGCAAACACATAATTGATTAGATAATAACCTTAAATACTTCATTTTCAATCAACTATTTGTTTCTCGTTAAAATACTGAGTAAGATATTGAAAAGGGGAGAAGTTCTGTTTTTATTGCATATATCGACGTTTCAGCCGGAATAGAGCGATTTTACGTGTACATCTTCCATCGGTAATATAAACAGGAAAATCAGGAACATTTTAGTTAATTCTAATGAAAACACATTTGATTTTTATCATTTGTATTGGAAACAACATTGTCATATGTCTTTTCTTGGATCTAAATAATACGAAACCTCGCTCTATGATTTGAAGTTAAAATCCTCAAATATGGTTAAATAGTGACTTTTTCACGTTTATCATGTAGTTTGATATTACGTAAATATATTCATTTTTACCCATATTTCGATACTATTTCATGTAGTATCACGATATGTGATTTGGCCTTCAAATCTCAATATTTCGCATAATATTGCATTTTAAGCAAGTTTTCTTGCATTTTGTTTCGTACGAAAAATCATCGAATTTAGCAATATTTTGACGTTTATCATCTCCTTTTCCTTCATTGAGTTTAAACAAAATATCATCGAATTAGGCAATATTTTGCCGTTTTCCACGTTTTTCGTGAATTTTCCGTCCATGGGTATTAATTCATATATATATACGATAAAAATGATGCAAACACATAATTGATTAGATAATAACCTTAAATACTTCATTTTCAATCATCTATTTGTTTCTCGTTAAATTCTGAGTAAGATATTGAAAAGGGGAGAAGTTCGGTTTTTATTGCATATATCGACGTTTCAGCCGGATTAGAGCGGTTTTACGTGTACATCTTCCATCGGTAATATAAACGGAAAATCAGGAACATTGTAGTTAATTCTAATGAAAACACATTGATTTTTATCATTTATATTGGAAACAACATTGTCATATGTCTTTTCTTGGATATAAATAATACGAAACCTCGCTCTATGATTTGAAGGTAAAATCCTCAAATATGGTATAATAGTGAATTTTTCACGTTAATCATGTAGTTTGATAAAACGTAAATATATTCATTTTTACCAATATTTCGATACTATTTCATGTAGTATCACGATATGTGATTTGGCCTTCAAATCTCAGAATTTCGCATAATATTGCATTTTAAGCAAGTTTTCTTGCATTTTGTTTCGTACGAAAAATCATCGAATTTAGCAATATTTTGACGTTTATCATCCCCTTTTCCTTTATTTGATTTAAACAAAATATCATCGAATTAGACAATATTTTGCCGTTTTTCAACGTTTTTGTGAATTTTCAGTCTATGGGTATTAATTCATTATATATACGATAAAAATGATGCAAACACATAATTGATTAAATAATAACCTTAAATACTTCATTTTCAATCAACTATTTGTTTCTCGTTAAAATACTGAGTAAGATATTGAAAAGGGGAGAAGTTCGGTTTTTATTGCATATATCGACGTTTCAGCCGGATTAGAGCGGTTTTAGGTGTACATCTTGCATCGGTAATATAAACGGAAAATCAGGAACATTTTAGTTAATTCTAATGACAACACATTGATTTTTATCATTTGTATTGGAAACAACATTGGCATATGTCTTTTCTTGGATCTAAATAATACGAAACCTCGCTCTATGATTTGAAGTTAAAATCCTCAAATATGGTTAAATAGTGACTTTTTTCACGTTTTTCATGTAGTTTGATATTACGTAAATATATTCATTTTTACCAATATTTCGATACTATTTCATGTAGTATCACGATATGTGATTTGGCCCTCAAATCTCAATATTTCGCATAATATTGCATTTTAAGCAAGTTTTCTTGCATTTTGTTTCGTACGAAAAATCATCGAATTTAGCAATATTTTGACGTTTATCATCTCCTTTTCCTTCATGCGATTTAAACAAAATATCATCGAATTAGGCAATATTTTGCCGTTTTCCACGTTTTTGTGAATTTTCCGTCCATGGGTATTAATTCATATATATACGATAAAAATGATGCAAACACATAATTGATTAGAAAATAACCTTAAATACTTCATTTTCAATCATCTATTTGTTTCTCGTTAAAATACTGAGTAAGATATTGAAAAGGGGAGAAGTTCGGTTTTTATTGCATATATCGACGTTTCAGCCGGATTAGAGAGGTTTTACGTGTACATCTTCCCTCGTTAATATAAACGGTAAATCAGGAACATTTTAGTTAATTCTAATGAAAACACATTGATTTTCATCATTTGTATTGGAAACAACATTGTCATATGTCTTTTCTTGGATCTAAATTATACGAAACCTCGCTCTATGATTTGAAGTTAAAATCCTCAATTATGGTTAAATAGTGACTTTTTTCACGTTTTTCATGTAGTTTGATATTACGTAAATATATTCTATTTTACCAATATTTCGATACTATTTCATGTAGTATCACGATATGTGATTTGGCCTTCAAATCTCAATATTTCGAATAATATTGCATTTTAAGCAAATTTTCTTGCATTTTGTTTCGTACGAAAAATTATCGAATTTAGCAATATTTTGACGTTTATCATCCCCTTTTCCTTTATTTGATTTAAACAAAATATCACCGAATTAGGCAATATTTTGCCGTTTTCCACGTTTTTGTGAATTTTCCGTCCATGGGTATTAATTCATATATATACGATAAAAATGATGCAAACACATAATTGATTAGATAATAACCTTAAATACTTCATTTTCAATCATCTATTTGTTTCTCGTTAAAATACTGAGTAAGATATTGAAAAGGGGAGAAGTTCGGTTTTTATTGCATATATCGACGTTTCAGCCGGATTAGAGCGGTTTCACGTGTACATCTTCCCTCGTTAATATAAACGGAAAATCAGGAACATTTCAGTTAATTCTAATGAAAACACATTGATTTTTATCATTTGTATTGGAAACAACATTGTCATATGTCTTTTCTTGGATCTAAATAATACGAAACCTCGCTCTATGATTTGAAGTTAAAATCCTCAAATATGGTTAAATAGTGAATTTTTCACGTTTTTCATGTAGTTTGATATTACGTAAATATATTCTATTTTACCAATATTTCGATACTATTTCATGTAGTATCACGATATGTGATTTGGCCTTCAAATCTCAATATTTCGAATAATATTGCATTTTAAGCAAGTTTTCTTGCATTTTGTTTCGTACGAAAAATTATCGAATTTAGCAATATTTTGACGTTCATCATCCCCTTTTCCTTCATGTGATTTAAACAAAATATCATCGAATTAGGCAATATTTTGCCGTTTTCCACGTTTTTGTGAATTTTCCGTCCATGGGTATTAATTCATATATATACGATAAAAATGATGCAAACACATAATTGATTAGATAATAACCTTAAATACTTCATTTTCAATCATCTATTTGTTTCTCGTTAAAATACTGAGTAAGATATTGAAAAGGGGAGAAGTTCGGTTTTTATTGCATATATCGACGTTTCAGCCGGATTAGAGCGGTTTTACGTGTACATCTTCCATCGGTAATATAAACGGAAAATCAGGAACATTGTAGTTAATTCTAATGAAAACACATTAATTTTTATCATTTGTATTGGAAACAACATTGTCATATGTCTTTTCTTGGATCTAAATAATACGAAACCTCGCTCTATGATTTGAAGGTAAAATCCTCAAATATGGTAAAATAGTGAATTTTTCACGTTAATCATGTAGTTTGATTATGCGCAAATAAATTCATTTGTACCAATATTCCGATACTATTTCATGTAGTATCACGATATGTGATTTGGCCTTCAAATCTCAAAATTTCGCATAATATTGCATTTTAAGCAGGTTTTCTTGCATTTTGTTTCGTACGAAAAATCATCGAATTTAGCAACATTTTGACGTTTATCATCCCCTTTTCCTTCATGTGATTTAAACAAAATATCATCGAATTAGGCAATATTTTGCCGTTTTCCACGTTTTTGTGAATTTTCTGTCCATGGGTATTAATTCATATATATACGATAAAAATGATGCAAACACATAATTGATTGGATAATAACCTTAAATACTTCATTTTCAATCAACTATTTGTTTCTCGTTAAAATACTGAGTAAGATATTGAAAAGGGGAGAAGTTCTGTTTTTATTGCATATATCGACGTTTCAGTCGGAATAGAGCGGTTTTACGTGTACATCTTCCATCGGTAATATAAACGGAAAATCAGGAACATTTTAGTTAATTCTAATGAAAACACATTTATTTTTATCATTTGTATTGGAAACAACATTGTCATATGTCTTTTCTTGGATCTAAATAATACGAAACCTCGCTGTATGATTTGAAGTTAAAATCCTCAAATATGGTTATATAGTGACATTTTTCACGTTTTTCATGTAGTTTGATAATACGTAAATATATTCATTTTTACCAATATTTCGATACTATTTCATGTAGTATCACGATATGTGATTTGGCCTTCAAATCTCAATATTTCGCATAATATTGCATTTTTAGCAAGTTTTCTTGCATTTTGTTTCGTACGAAAAATCATCGAATTTAACAATATTTTGACGTTTATCATCCCCTTTTCCTTTATTTGATTTAAACAAAATATCATCGAATTAGGCAATATTTTGCCGTTTTTCCACGTTTTTGTGAATTTTCAGTCCATGGTTATTAATTCATTATATATACGATAAAAATGATGCAAACACATAATTGATTAGATAATAACCTTAAATACTTCATTTTCAATCAACTATTTGTTTCTCGTTAAAATACTGAGTAAGATATTGAAAAGGGGAGAAGTTCTGTTTTTATTGCATATATCGACGTTTCAGCCGGAATAGAGCGATTTTCGTGTACATCTTCCATCGGTAATATAAACAGAAAATCAGGAACATTTTAGTTAATTCTAATGAAAACACTTTGATTTTTATCATTTGTATTGGAAACAACATTGTCATATGTCTTTTCTTGGATCTAAATAATACGAAACCTCGCTCTATGATTTGAAGGTAAAATCCTCAAATATGGTAAAATAGTGAATTTTTCACGTTAATCATGTAGTTTGATTATGCGCAAATAAATTCATTTGTACCAATATTCCGATAGTATTTCATGTAGTATCACGATATGTGATTTGGCCTTCAAATCTCAAAATTTCGCATAATATTGCATTTTAAGCAGGTTTTCTTGCATTTTGTTTCGTACGAAAAATCATCGAATTTAGCAACATTTTGACGTTTATCATCCCCTTTTCCTTCATGTGATTTAAACAAAATATCATCGAATTAGGCAATATTTTGCCGTTTTCCACGTTTTTGTGAATTTTCTGTCCATGGGTATTAATTCATATATATACGATAAAAATGATGCAAACACATATTTGATTGGATAATAACCTTAAATACTTCATTTTCAATCAACTATTTGTTTCTCGTTAAAATACTGAGTAAGATATTGAAAAGGGGAGAAGTTCTGTTTTTATTGCATATATCGACGTTTCAGTCGGAATAGAGCGGTTTTACGTGTACATCTTCCATCGGTAATATAAACGGAAAATCAGGAACATTTTAGTTAATTCTAATGAAAACACATTTATTTTTATCATTTGTATTGGAAACAACATTGTCATATGTCTTTTCTTGGATCTAATTAATACGAAACCTCGCTGTATGATTTGAAGTTAAAATCCTTAAATATGGTTATATAGTGACATTTTTCACGTTTTTCATGTAGTTTGATAATACGTAAATATATTCATTTTTACCAATATTTCGATACTATTTCATGTAGTATCACGATATGTGATTTGGCCTTCAAATCTCAATATTTCGCATAATATTGCATTTTAAGCAAGTTTTCTTGCATTTTGTTTCGTACGAAAAATCATCGAATTTAACAATATTTTGACGTTTATCATCCCCTTTTCCTTTATTTGATTTTAACAAAATATCATCGAATTAGGCAATATTTTGCCGTTTTTCCACGTTTTTGTGAATTTTCAGTCCATGGTTATTAATTCATTATATATACGATAAAAATGATGCAAACACATAATTGATTAGATAATAACCTTAAATACTTCATTTTCAATCAACTATTTGTTTCTCGTTAAAATACTGAGTAAGATATTGAAAAGGGGAGAAGTTCTCTTTTTATTGCATATATCGACGTTTCAGCCGGAATAGAGCGATTTTCGTGTACATCTTCCATCGGTAATATAAACAGAAAATCAGGAACATTTTAGTTAATTCTAATGAAAACACTTTGATTTTTATCATTTGTATTGGAAACAACATTGTCATATGTCTTTTCTTGGATCAAAATAATACGAAACCTCGCTCTATGATTTGAAGTTAAAATCCTCAAATATGGTTAAATAGTGACTTTTTTCACGTTTTTCATGTAGTTTGATATTACGTAAATATATTCATTTTTACCCATATTTCGATACTATTTCATGTAGTATCACGATATGTGATTTGGCCTTCAAATCTCAATATTTCGCATAATATTGCATTTTAAGCAAGTTTTCTTGCATTTTGTTTCGTACGAAAAATCATCGAATTTAGCAATATTTTGACGTTTATCATCTCCTTTTCCTTCATGAGTTTTAAACAAAATATCATCGAATTAGGCAATATTTTGCCGTTTTCCACGTTTTCGTGAATTTTCCGTCCATGGGTATTAATTCATATATATATGATAAAAATGATGCAAACACATAATTGATTAGATAATAACCTTAAATACTTCATTTTCAATCATCTATTTGTTTCTCGTTAAAATACTGAGTAAGATATTGAAAAGGGGAGAAGTTCGGTTTTTATTGCATATATCGACGTTTCAGCCGGATTAGAGCGGTTTTACGTGTACATCTTCCATCGGTAATATAAACGGAAAATAAGGAACATTGTAGTTAATTCTAATGAAAACACATTGATTTTTATCATTTGTATTGGAAACAACATTGTCATATGTCTTTTCTTGGATATAAATAATACGAAACCTCGCTCTATGATTTGAAGGTAAAATCCTCAAATATGGTAAAATAGTGAATTTTTCACGTTAATCATGTAGTTTGATAATACGTAAATATATTCATTTTTACCAATATTTCGATACTATTTCATGTAGAATCACGATATGTGATTTGGCCTTCAAATCTCAGAATTTCGCATAATATTGCATTTTATGCAAGTTTTCTTGCATTTTGTTTCGTACGAAAAATCATCGAATTTTGCAATATTTTGACGTTTATCATCCCCTTTTCCTTTATTTGATTTCAACAAAATATCATCGAATTAGGCAATATTTTGCCGTTTTTCCACGTTTTTGTGAATTTTCAGTCTATGGGTATTAATTCATTATATATACGATAAAAATGATGCAAAAACATAATTGATTAGATAATAACCTTAAATACTTCATTTTCAATCAACTATTTGTTTCTCGTTAAAGTACTGAGTAAGATATTGAAAAGGGGAGAAGTTCTGTTTTTATTGCATATATCGACGTTTCAGCCGGAATAGAGCGATTTTCGTGTACATCTTCCATCGGTAATATAAACGGAAAATCAGGAACATTTTAGTTAATTCTAATGAAAACACTTTGATTTTTATCATTTGTATTGGAAACAACATTGTCATATGTCTTTTCTTGGAACTAAATAATACGAAACCTCGCTCTATGATTTGAAGGTAAAATCCTCAAATATGGTATAATAGTGACTTTTTCACGTTAATCATGTAGTTTGATATTACGCAAATATATTCATTTTTACCAATATTTCGATACTATTTCATGTAGTATCACGATATGTGATTTGGCCTTCAAATCTCAGAATTTCGCATAATATTGCATTTTAAGCAAGTTTTCTTGCATTTTGTTTCGTACGAAAAATCATCGAATTTAGCAATATTTTGACGTTTATCATCCCCTTTTCCTTTATTTGATTTAAACAAAATATCATCGAATTAGACAATATTTTGCCGTTTTTCAACGTTTTTGTGAATTTTCAGTCTATGGGTATTAATTCATTATATATACGATAAAAATGATGCAAACACATAATTGATTAAATAATAACCTTAAATACTTCATTTTCAATCAACTATTTGTTTCTCGTTAAAATACTGAGTAAGATATTGAAAAGGGGAGAAGTTCGGTTTTTATTGCAAATATCGACGTTTCTGCCGGATTAGAGCGGTTTTAGGTGTACATCTTGCATCGGTAATATAAACGGAAAATCAGGAACATTTTAGTTAATTCTAATGACAACACATTGATTTTTATCATTTGTATTGGAAACAACATTGTCATATGTCTTTTCTTGGATCTAAATAATACGAAACCTCGCTCTTTGATTTGAAGTTAAAATCCTCAAATATGGTTAAATAGTGACTTTTTTCACGTTTTTCATGTAGTTTGATATTACGTAAATATATTCATTTTTACCAATATTTCGATACTATTTCATGTAGTATCACGATATGTGATTTGGCCCTCAAATCTCAATATTTCGCATAATATTGCATTTTAAGCAAGTTTTCTTGCATTTTGTTTGGTACGAAAAATCATCGAATTTAGCAATATTTTGACGTTTATCATCTCCTTTTCCTTCATGTGATTTAAACAAAATATCATCGAAGTAGGCAATATTTTGCCGTTTTCCACGTTTTTGTGAATTTTCCGTCCATGGGTATTAATTCATATATATACGATAAAAATGATGCAAACACATAATTGATTAGATAATAACCTTAAATACTTCATTTTCAATCATCTATTTGTTTCTCGTTAAAATACTGAGTAAGATATTGAAAAGGGGAGAAGTTCGGTTTTTATTGCATATATCGACGTTTCAGCCGGATTAGAGCGGTTTCACGTGTACATCTTCCCTCGTTAATATAAACGGAAAATCAGGAACATTTCAGTTAATTCTAATGAAAACACATTGATTTTTATCATTTGTATTGGAAACAATATTGCTATATGTCTTTTCTTGGATCTAAATAATACGAAACCTCGCTCTATGATTTGAAGTTAAAATCCTCAAATATGGTTAAATAGTGACTTTTTTCACGCTCTTCATGTAGTTTGATATTACGTAAATATATTCATTTTTACCAATATTTTGATACTATTTTATGTAGTATCACGATATGTGATTTGGCCTTCAAATCTCAATATTTCGCATAATATTGCATTTTAAGCAAGTTTTCTTGCATTTTGTTTCGTACGAAAAATCATCGAATTTAGCAATATTTTGACGTTTATCATCTCCTTTTCCTTCATGTGATTTAAACAAAATATCATCGAATTAGGCAATATTTTGCCGTTTTCCACGTTTTTGTTAATTTTCCGTCCATGGGTATTAATTCATATATATATACGATAAAAATGATGCAAACACATAATTGATTAGATAATAACCTTAAATACTTCATTTCCAATCAACTATTTGTTTCTCGTTAAAATACTGAGTAAGATATTGAAAAGGGGAGTAGTTCTGTTTTTATTGCATATATCGACGTTTCAGCCGGAATAGAGCGATTTTCGTGTACATCTTCCATCGGTAATATAAACGGAAAATCAGGAACATTTTAGATAATTCTAATGAAAACTAATTTATTTTTATCATTTGTATTGGAAACAACATTGTCATATGTCTTTTCTTGGATCTAAATAATACGAAACCTCGCTCTATGATTTGAAGTTAAAATCCTCAAATATGGTTAAATAGTGACATTTTTAACGTTTTTCATGTAGTTTGATAATACGTAAATATATTCATTTTTTACCAATATTTCGATACTATTTCATGTAGTATCACGATATGTGATTTGGCCTTCAAATCACAGAATTTCGCATAATATTGCATTTTAAGCAAGTTTTCTTGCATTTTGTTTCGTACGAAAAATTATCGAATTTAGCAATATTTTGACGTTTATCATCCCCTTTTCCTTTATTTGATTTAAACAAAATATCATCGAATTAGGCAATATTTTGCCGTTTTTCCACGTTTTTGTGAATTTTCAGTCCATGGGTATTAATTCATTATATATACGATAAAAATGATGCAAACACATAATTGATTAGATAATAACCTTGAATACTTCATTTTCAATCAACTATTTGTTTCTGGTTAAAATACTGAGTAAGATATTGAAAATGGGAGAAGTTCCGTTTTTATTGCATATATCGACGTTTCAGCCGGAATAGAGCGATTTTCGTGTACATCTTCCATCGGTAATATAAACGGAAAATCAGGAACATTTTAGATAATTCTAATGAAAACACTTTGATTTTTATCATTTGTATTGGAAACAACATTGTCATATGTCTTTTCTTGGAACTAAATAATACGAAACCTCGCTCTATGATTTGAAGGTAAAATCCTCAAATATGGTAAAATAGTGACTTTTTCACGTTAATCATGTAGTTTGATATTACGCAAATATATTCATTTTTACCAATATTTCGATACTATTTCATGTAGTATCACGATATGTGATTTGGCCTTCAAATCTCAGAATTTCGCATAATATTGCATTTTAAGCAAGTTTTCTTGCATTTTGTTTCGTACGAAAAATCATCGAATTTATCAATATTTTGATGTTTATCATCTCCTTTTCCTTCATGTGATTTAAACAAAATATCATCGAATTAGGCAATATTTTGCCGTTTTCCACGTTTTTGTGAATTTTCAGTCCATGGGTATTAATTCATATATATACGATAATAATGATGCAAACACATAATTGATTATATAATAACCTTAAATACTTCATTTTCAATCAACTATTTGTTTCTCGTTAAAATACTGAGTAAGATATTGAAAAGGGGAGAAGTTCTGTTTTTATTGCATATATCGACGTTTCAGCCGGAATAGAGCGATTTTCGTGTACATCTTCCATCGGTAATATAAACGGAAAATCAGGAACATTTTAGATAATTCTAATGAAAACACTTTGATTTTTATCATTTGTATTGGAAACAACATTGTCATATGTCTTTTCTTGGAACTAAATAATACGAAACCTCGCTCTATGATTTGAAGGTAAAATCCTCAAATATGGTAAAATAGTGACTTTTTCACGTTAATCATGTAGTTTGATATTACGCAAATATATTCATTTTTACCAATATTTCGATACTATTTCATGTAGTATCACGATATGTGATTTGGCCTTCAAATCTCAGAATTTCGCATAATATTGCATTTTAAGCAAGTTTTCTTGAATTTTGTTTCGTACGAAAAATCATCGAATTCATCAATATTTTGACGTTTATCATCTCCTTTTCCTTCATGTGATTTAAACAAAATATCATCGAATTTGGCAATATTTTGCCGTTTTCCACGTTTTTGTGAATTTTCAGTCTATGGGTATTAATTCATATATATACGATAATAATGATGCAAACACATAATTGATTAGATAATAACCTTAAATACTTCATTTTCAATCATCTATTTGTTTGTCGTTAAAATACTGAATAAGATATTGAAAACGGGAGAAGTTCGGTTTTTATTGCATATATCGACGTTTCAGCCGGATTAGAGCGGTTTCACGTGTACATCTTCCCTCGTTAATATAAACGGAAAATCAGGAACATTTCAGTTAATTCAAATGAAAACACATTGATTTTTATCATTTGTATTGGAAACAACATTGTTATGTCTTTTCTTGGATCTAAATAATACGAAACCTCGCTCTATGATTTGAAGTTAAAATCCTCAAATATGGTTAAATAGTGACTTTTTTCACGCTCTTCATGTAGTTTGATATTACGTAAATATATTCATTTTTACCAATTTTTCGATACTATTTTATGTAGTATCACGATATGTGATTTGGCCTTCAAATCTCAATATTTCGCATAATATTGCATTTTAAGCAAGTTTTCTTGCATTTTGTTTCGTACGAAAAATCATCGAATTTAGCAATATTTTGACGTTTATCATCTCCTTTTCCTTCATGTGATTTAAACAAAATATCATCGAATTAGGCAATATTTTCCCGTTTTCCACGTTTTTGTTAATTTTCCGTCCATGGGTATTAATTCATATATATATACGATAAAAATGATGCAAACACAAAATTGATTAGATAATAACCTTAAATACTTCATTTCCAATCAACTATTTGTTTCTCGGTAAAATACTGAGTAAGATATTGAAAAGGGGAGAAGTTCTGTTTTTATTGCATATATCGACGTTTCAGCCGGAATAGAGCGATTTTCGTATTCATCTTCCATCAGTAATATAAACGGAAAATCAGGAACATTTTAGATAATTCTAATGAAAACTAATTTATTTTTATCATTTGTATTGGAAACAACATTGTCATATGTCTTTTCTTGGATCTAAATAATACGAAACCTCGCTCTATGATTTGAAGTTAAAATCCTCAAATATGGTTAAATAGTGACATTTTTAACGTTTTTCATGTAGTTTGATAATACGTAAATATATTCATTTTTACCAATATTTCGATACTATTTCATGTAGTATCACGATATGTGATTTGGCCTTCAAATCACAGAATTTCGCATAATATTGCTTTTTAAGCAAGTTTTCTTGCATTTTGTTTCGTACGAAAAATCATCGAATTTAGCAATATTTTGACGTTTATCATCCCCTTTTCCTTTATTTGATTTAAACAAAATATCATCGAATTAGACAATATTTTGCCGTTTTTCAACGTTTTTGTGAATTTTCAGTCTATGGGTATTAATTCATTATATATACGATAAAAATGATGCAAACACATAATTGATTAAATAATAACCTTAAATACTTCATTTTCAATCAACTATTTGTTTCTCGTTTAAATACTGAGTAAGATATTGAAAAGGGGAGAAGTTCGGTTTTTATTGCATATATCGACGTTTCAGCCGGATTAGAGCGGTTTTAGGTGTACATCTTGCATCGGTAATATAAACGGAAAATCAGGAACATTTTAGTTAATTCTAATGACAACACATTGATTTTTATCATTTGTATTGGAAACAACATTGTCATATGTCTTTTCTTGGATCTAAATAATACGAAACCTCGCTCTATGATTTGAAGTTAAAATCCTCAAATATAGTTAAATAGTGACTTTTTTCACGCTCTTCATGTAGTTTGATATTACGTAAATATATTCATTTTTACCAATATTTCGATACTATTTTATGTAGTATCACGATATGTGATTTGGCCTTCAAATCTCAATATTTCGCATAATATTGCATTTTAAGCAAGTTTTCTTGCATTTTGTTTCGTACGAAATATCATCGAATTCAGCAATATTTTGACGTTTATCATCTCCTTTTCCTTCATGTGATTTAAACAAAATATCATCGAATTAAGCAATATTTTGCCGTTTTCCACGTTTTTGTTAATTTTCCGTCCATGGGTATTAATTCATATATATATATACGATAAAAATGATGCAAACACATAATTGATTAGATAATAACCTTAAATACTTCATTTCCAATCAACTATTTGTTTCTCGTTAAAATACTGAGTAAGATATTGAAAAGGGGAGAAGTTCTGTTTTTATTGCATATATCGACGTTTCAGCCGGAATAGAGCGATTTTCGTGTACATCTTCCATCGGTAATATAAACGGAAAATCAGGAACATTTTAGATAATTCTAATGAAAACACTTTGATTTTTATCATTTGTATTGGAAACAACATTGTCATGTGTCTTTTCTTGGATCTAAATAATACGAAACCTCGCTCTATGATTTGAAGTTAAAATCCTCAAATATGGTTAAATAGTGACATTTTTAACGTTTTTCATGTAGTTTGATAATACGTAAATATATTCATTTTTTACCAATATTTCGATACTATTTCATGTAGTATCACGATATGTGATTTGGCCTTCAAATCTCAGAATTTCGCATAATATTGCATTTTAAGCAAGTTTTCTTGCATTTTGTTTCGTACGAAAAATCATCGAATTTATCAATATTTTGATGTTTATCATCTCCTTTTACTTCATGTGATTAAAACAAAATATCATCGAATTAGGCAATATTTTGCCGTTTTCCACGTTTTTGTGAATTTTCAGTCCATGGGTATTAATTCATATATATACGATAATAATGATGCAAACACATAATTGATTAGATAATAACCTTAAATACTTCATTTTCAATCAACTATTTGTTTCTCGTTAAAATACTGAGTAAGATATTGAAAAGGGGAGAAGTTCTGTTTTTATTGCATATATCGACGTTTCAGCCTGAATAGAGCGATTTTCGTGTACATCTTCCATCGGTAATATAAACGGAAAATCAGGAACATTTTAGATAATTCTAATGAAAACACTTTGATTTTTATCATTTGTATTGGAAACAACATTGTCATATGTCTTTTCTTGGAACTAAATAATACGAAACCTCGCTCTATGATTTGAAGGTAAAATCCTCAAATATGGTAAAATAGTGACTTTTTCACGTTAATCATGTAGTTTGATATTACGCAAATATATTCATTTTTACCAATATTTCGATACTATTTCATGTAGTATCACGATATGTGATTTGGCCTTCAAATCACAGAATTTCGCATAATATTGCTTTTTAAGCAAGTTTTCTTGCATTTTGTTTCGTACGAAAAATCATCGAATTTAGCAATATTTTGACGTTTATCATCCCCTTTTCTTTTATTTGATTTAAACAAAATATCATCGAATTAGACAATATTTTGCCGTTTTTCAACGTTTTTGTGAATTTTCAGTCTATGGGTATTAATTCATTATATATACGATAAAAATGATGCAAACACATAATTGATTAAATAATAACCTTAAATACTTCATTTTCAATCAACTATTTGTTTCTCGTTAAAATACTGAGTAAGATATTGAAAAGGGGAGAAGTTCGGTTTTTATTGCATATATCGACGTTTCAGCCGGATTAGAGCGGTTTTAGGTGTACATCTTGCATCGGTAATATAAACGGAAAATCAGGAACATTTTCGTTAATTCTAATGACAACACATTGATTTTTATCATTTGTATTGGAAACAACATTGTCATATATCTTTTCTTGGATCTAAATAATACGAAACCTCGCTCTATGATTTGAAGTTAAAATCCTCAAATATGGTTAAATAGTGACTTTTTTCACGTTTTTCATGTATTTTGATATTACGTAAATATATTCATTTTTACCAATATTTCGATACTATTTCATGTAGTATCACGATATGTGATTTGGCCCTCAAATCTCAATATTTCGCATAATATTGCATTTTAAGCAAGTTTTCTTGCATTTTGTTTCGTACGAAAAATTATCGAATTTAGCAATATTTTGACGTTTATCATCTCCTTTTCCTTCATGTGATTTAAACAAAATATCATCGAATTAGGCAATATTTTGCCGTTTTCCACGTTTTTGTGAATTTTCCGTCCATGGGTATTAATTCATATATATACGATAAAAATGATGCAAACACATAATTGATTAGATAATAACCTTAAATACTTCATTTTCAATCATCTATTTGTTTCTCGTTAAAATACTGAGTAAGATATTGAAAAGGGGAGAAGTTCGGTTTTTATTGCATATATCGACGTTTCAGCCGGATTAGAGCGGTTTTACGTGTACATCTTCCCTCGTTAATATAAACGGTAAATCAGGAACATTTTAGTTAATTCTAATGAAAACACATTGATTTTTATCATTTGTATTGGAAACAACATTGTCATATGTCTTTTCTTGGATCTAAATTATACGAAACCTCGCTCTATGATTTGAAGTTAAAATCCTCAAATATGGTTAAATAGTGACTTTTTTCACGTTTTTCATGTTGTTTGATATTACGTAAATATATTCATTTTTACCAATGTTTCGATACTATTTCATGTAGTATCACGATATGTGATTTGGCCTTCAAATCTCAATATTTCGAATAATATTGCATTTTAAGCAAGTTTTCTTGCATTTTGTTTCGTACGAAAAATCATCGAATTTAGCAATATTTTGACGTTTATCATCCCCTTTTCCTTTATTTGATTTAAACAAAATATCATCGAATTAGGCAATATTTTGCCGTTTTCCACGTTTTTGTGAATTTTCCGTCCATGGGTATTAATTCATATATATACGATAAAAATGATGCAAACACATAATTGATTAGATAATAACCTTAAATACTTCATTTTCAATCATCTATTTGTTTCTCGTTAAAATACTGAGTAAGATATTGAAAAGGGGAGAAGTTCGGTTTTTATTGCATATATCGACGTTTCAGCCGGATTAGAGCGGTTTCACGTGTACATCTTCCCTCGTTAATATAAACGGAAAATCAGGAACATTTCAGTTAATTCTAATGAAAACACATTGATTTTTATCATTTGTATTGGAAACAACATTGTTATATGTCTTTTCTTGGATCTAAATAATACGAAACCTCGCTCAATGATTTGAAGTTAAAATCCTCAAATATGATTAAATAGTTACTTTTTTCACGCTCTTCATGTAGTTTGATATTACGTAAATATATTCATTTTTACCAATATTTCGATACTATTTCATGTAGTATCACGATATGTGATTTGGCCTTCAAATCTCAATATTTCGCATAATATTGCATTTTAAGCAAGTTTTCTTGCATTTTGTTTCGTACGAAAAATCATCGAATTTAGCAATATTTTGACGTTTATCATCTCCTTTTCCTTCATGTGATTTAACCAAAATATCATCGAATTAGGCAATATTTTGCCGTTTTCCACGTTTTTGTGAATTTTCCGTCCATGGGTATTAATTCATATATATACGATAAAAATGATGCAAACACATAATTGATTAGATAATAACCTTAAATACTTCATTTTCAATCATCTATTTGTTTCTCGTTAAAATACTGAGTAAGATATTGAAAAGGGGAGAAGTTCGGTTTTTATTGCATATATCGACGTTTCAGCCGGATTAGAGCGGTTTTACGTGTACATCTTCCCTCGTTAATATAAACGGTAAATCAGGAACATTTTAGTTAATTCTAATGAAAACACATTGATTTTTATCATTTGTATTGGAAACAACATTGTCATATGTCTTTTCTTGGATCTAAATTATACGAAACCTCGATCTATGATTTGAAGTTAAAATCCTCAAATATGGTTAAATAGTGACTTTTTTCACGTTTTTCATGTAGTTTGATATTACGTAAATATATTCATTTTTACCAATGTTTCGATACTATTTCATGTAGTATCACGATATGTGATTTGGCCTTCAAATCTCAATATTTCGAATAATATTGCATTTTAAGCAAGTTTTCTTGCATTTTGTTTCGTACGAAAAATCATCGAATTTAGCAATATTTTGACGTTTATCATCCCCTTTTCCTTTATTTGATTTAAACAAAATATCATCGAATTAGGCAATATTTTGCCGTTTTCCACGTTTTTGTGAATTTTCCGTCCATGGGTATTAATTCATATATATACGATAAAAATGATGCAAACACATAATTGATTAGAAAATAACCTTAAATACTTCATTTTCAATCATCTATTTGTTTCTCGTTAAAATACTGAGTAAGATATTGAAAAGGGGAGAAGTTCGGTTTTTATTGCATATATCGACGTTTCAGCCGGATTAGAGCGGTTTCACGTGTACATCTTCCCTCGTTAATATAAACGGAAAATCAGGAACATTTCAGTTAATTCTAATGAAAACACATTGATTTTTATCATTTGTATTGGAAACAACATTGTTATATGTCTTTTCTTGGATCTAAATAATACGAAACCTCGCTCTATGATTTGAAGTTAAAATCCTCAAATATGATTAAATAGTTACTTTTTTCAAGCTCTTCATGTAGTTTGATATTACGTAAATATATTCATTTTTACCAATATTTCGATACTATTTCATGTAGTATCACGATATGTGATTTGGCCTTCAAATCTCAATATTTCGCATAATATTGCATTTTAAGCAAGTTTTCTTGCATTTTGTTTCGTACGAAAAATCATCGAATTTAGCAATATTTTGACGTTTATCATCTCCTTTTCCTTCATGTGATTTAACCAAAATATCATCGAATTAGGCAATATTTTGCCGTTTTCCACGTTTTTGTTAATTTTCCGTCCATGGGTATTAATTCATATATATATACGATAAAAATGATGCAAACACATAATTGATTAGATAATAACCTTAAATACTTCATTTCCAATCAACTATTTGTTTCTCGTTAAAATACTGAGTAAGATATTGAAAAGGGGAGAAGTTCTGTTTTTATTGCATATATCGACGTTTCAGCCGGAATAGAGCGATTTTCGTGTACATCTTCCATCGGTAATATAATCGGAAAATCAGGAACATTTTAGATAATTCTAATGAAAACTAATTTATTTTTATCATTTGTATTGGAAACAACATTGTCATATGTCTTTTCTTGGATCTAAATAATACGAAACCTCGCTCTATGATTTGAAGTTAAAATCCTCAAATATGGTTAAATAGTGACATTTTTAACGTTTTTCATGTAGTTTGATAATACGTAAATATATTCATTTTTACCAATATTTCGATACTATTTCATGTAGTATCACGATATGTGATTTGGCCTTCAAATCTCAGAATTTCGCATAATATTGCATTTTAAGCAAGTTTTCTTGCATTTTGTTTCGTACGAAAAATCATCGAATTTAGCAATATTTTGACGTTTATCATCCCCTTTTCCTTTATTTAATTTAAACAAAATATCATCGAATTAAGCAATATTTTGCCGTTTTCCACGTTTTTGTGAATTTTCAGTCCATGGGTATTAATTATAATAATAATGATGCAAACACATAATTGATTAGATAATAACCCTAAATACTTCATTACCAATCATCTATATGTTTGTCGTTAAAATACTGAGTAAGATATTGAAAAGGGGAGAAGTTCGGTTTTTATTGCATATATCGACGTTTCAGCCGGATTAGAGCGGTTTTACGTGTACATCTTCCCTCGTTAATATAAACGGAAAATCAAGAACATTTTAGTTATTTCTAATGAAAACACATTGTTTTTTATCATTTGTATTGGAAACAACATTGTCATATGTCTTTTCTTGGAACTAAATAATACGAAACCTCGCTCTATGATTTGAAGGTAAAATCCTCAAATATGGTAAAATAGTTACTTTTTCACGTTAATCATGTAGTTTGATATTACGCAAATATATTCATTTTTACCAATATTTCGATACTATTTCATGTAGTATCACGATATGTGATTTGGCCATCAAATCTCAATATTTCGCATAATATTGCATTTTAAGCAAGTTTTCTTGCATTTTTGTTTCGTACGAAAAATCATCGAATTTAGCAATATTTTGACGTTTATCATCTCCTTTTCCTTCATGTGATTTAAACAAAATATCATCGAATTAGGCAATATTTTGCCGTTTCCACGTTTTTGTGAATTTTCCGTCCATGGGTATTAATTCATATATATACGATAAAAATGATGCAAACACATAATTGATTAGATAATAACCTTAAATACTTCATTTTCAATCATCTATTTGTTTCTCGTTAAAATACCGAGTAAGATATTGAAAAGGGGAGAAGTTCGGTTTTTATTGCATATATCGACGTTTCAGCCGGATTAGAGCGGTTTTACGTGTACATCTTCCCTCGTTAATATAAACTGAATATCAGGAACATTTTAGTTAATTCTAATGAAAACACATTGATTTTTATCATTTGTATTGGAAACAACATTGTTATATGTCTTTTCTTGGAACTAAATAATACGAAACCTCGCTCTATGATTTGAGGGTAAAATCCTCAAATATGGTAAAATAGTGACTTTTTCACGTTAATCATGTAGTTTGATATTACGCAAATATATTCATTTTTACCAATATTTCGATACTATTTCATGTAGTATCACGATATGTGATTTGGCCTTCAAATCTCAGAATTTCGCATAATATTGCATTTTAAGCAAGTTTTCTTGCATTTTGTTTCGTACGAAAAATCATCGAATTTAGCAATATTTTGACGTTTATCATCCCCTTTTCCTTTATTTGATTTAAACAAAATATCATCGAATTAGGCAATATTTTGCCGTTTTTCCACGTTTTTGTGAATTTTCAGTCTATGGGTATTAATTCATTATATATACGATAAAAATTATGCAAACACATAATTGATTAAATAATAACCTTAAATACTTCATTTTCAATCAACTATTTGTTTCTCGTTAAAATACTGAGTAAGATATTGAAAAGAGGAGAAGTTCGGTTTTTATTGCATATATTGACGTTTCAGCCGGATTAGAGCGGTTTTACGTGTACATCTTGCATCGGTAATGTAAACGGAAAATCAGGAACATTTTAGTTAATTCTAATGAAAACACATTGATTTTTATCATTTGTATTGGAAACAACATTGTCATATGTCTTTTCTTGGATCTAAATAATGCGAAACCTCGCTCTATGATTTGAAGTTAAAATCCTCAAATATGGTTAAATAGTGACTTTTTTCACGTTTTTCATGTAGTTTGATATTACGTAAATATATTCATTTTTATCAATATTTCGATACCATTTCATGTAGTATCACGATATGTGATTTGGCCTTGAAATCTCAGAATTTCGCATAATATTGCCTTTTAAGCAAGTTTTCTTGCATTTTGTTTCGTACGAAAAATAATCGAATTTAGCAATATTTTGACGTTTATCATCTCCTTTTCCTTCATGTGATTTAAACAAAATATCATCGAATTAGGCAATATTTTGCCGTTTTCCACGTTTTTGTGAATTTTCAGTCCATGGGTATTAATTCATATATATACGATAATAATGATGCAAACACATAATTGATTAGATAATAACCCTAAATACTTCATTACCAATCATCTATTTGTTTGTCGTTAAAATACTGAGTAAGATATTGAAAAGGGGAGAAGTTCGGTTTTTATTGCATATATCGACGTTTCAGCCGGATTAGAGCGGTTTTACGTGTACATCTTCCCTCGTTAATATAAACGGAAAATCAAGAACATTTTAGTTATTTCTAATGAAAACACATTGTTTTTTATCATTTGTATTGGAAACAACATTGTCATATGTCTTTTCTTGGAACTAAATAATACGAAACCTCGCTCTATGATCTGAAGGTAAAATCCTCAAATATGGTAAAATAGTTACTTTTTCACGTTAATCATGTAGTTAGATATTACGCAAATATACTCATTTTTACCAATATTTCGATACTATTTCATATAGTATCACGATATGTGATTTGGCCTTCAAATATCAGAATTTCGCATAATATTGCATTTTAAGCAAGTTTTCTTGCATTTTGTTTCGTACGAAAAATCATCGAATTTAGCAATATTTTGACGTTTATCATCCCCTTTTCCTTTATTTGATTTAAACAAAATATCATCGAATTAGGCAATATTTTGCCGTTTTTCAACGTTTCTGTGAATTTTCTGTCTATGGGTATTAATTCATTATAAATACGATAAAAATGATGCAAACACATAATTGATTAAATAATAACCTTAAATACTTCATTTTCAATCAACAATTTGTTTCTCGTTAAAATACTGAATAAGATATTGAAAAGAGGAGAAGTTCGGTTTTTATTGCATATATTGACGTTTCAGCCGGATTAGAGCGGTTTTACGTGTACATCTTGCATCGGTAATATAAACGGAAAATCAGGAACATTTTAGTTAATTCTAATGAAAACACTTTGATTTTTATCATTTGTATTGGAAACAACATTGTCATGTCTTTTCTTGGATCAAAATAATACGAAACCTTGCTCTATGATTTGAAGTTAAAATCCTCAAATATGGTTAAACAGTTACTTTTTTCACGTTTTTCATGTAGTTTGATATTTCGTAAATATATTCATTATTATCAATATTTCGATACCATTTCATGTAGTATCACGATATGTGATTTGGACTTGAAATCTCAGAATTTCGCATAATATTGCATTTTATGCAAGTTTTCTTGCATTTTGTTTCTTACGAAAAATCATCGAATTTAGCAATATTTTGACGTTTATCATCTCCTTTTCCTTCATGTGATTTAAACAAAATATCATCGAATTAGGCAATATTTTGCCGTTTTCCACGTTTTTGTGAATTTTCAGTCCATGGGTATTAATTCATATATATACGATAATAATGATGCAAACACATAATTGATTAGATAATATCCTTAAATACTTCATTACCAATCATCTATTTGTTTGTCATTAAAATACTGAGTAAGATATTGAAAAGGGGAGAAGTTCGGTTTTTATTGCATATATCGACGTTTCAGCCGGATTAGAGCGGTTTTACGTGTACATCTTCCCTCGTTAATATAAACAAAAAATCAAGAACATTTTAGTTATTTCTAATGAAAACACATTGATTTTTATCATTTGTATTGGAAACAACATTGTCATATGTCTTTTCTTGGAACTAAATAATACGAAACCTCGCTCTATGATTTGAAGGTAAAATCCTCAAATATGGTAAAATAGTGACTTTTTCACGTTAATCATGTAGTTTGATATTACGCAAATATATTCATTTTTACCAATATTTCGATACTATTTCATGTAGTATCACGATATGTGATTTGGCCTACAAATCTCAGAATTTCGCATAATATTGCATTTTAAGCAAGTTTTCTTGCATTTTGTTTTGTACGAAAAATCATCGAATTTAGCAATATTTGGACGTTTATCATCCCCTTTTCCTTTATTTGATTTAAACAAAATATCATCGAATTAGGCATTATTTTGCCGTTTTTCAACGTTTTTGTGAATTTTCTGTCTATGGGTATTAATTCATTATATATGCGATAAAAATGATGCAAACACATAATTGATTAAATAATAACCTTAAATACTTCATTTTCAATCAATTATTTGTTTCTCGTTAAAATACTGAGTAAGATATTGAAAATGGGAGAAGTTCGGTTTTTATTGCATATATCGACGTTTCAGCCGGATTAGAGCGGTTTTACGTGTACATCTTGCATCGGTAATATAAACGGAAAATCAGGAACATTTTAGTTAATTCTAATGAAAACACATTGATTTTTATCATTTGTATTGGAAACAACATTGTCATATGTCTTTTCTTGGATCTAAATAATACGAAACCTCGCTCTATGATTTGAAGTTAAAATCCTCAAATATGGTTAAATAGTGACTTTTTTCACGTTTTTCATGTAGTTTGATATTACGTAAATATATTCATTTTTACCAATATTTCGATACTATTTCATGTAGTATCACGATATGTGATTTGACCTTCAAATCTCAATATTTCGCATAATATTGCATTTTAAGCAAGTTTTCTTGCATTTTGTTTCGTACGAAAAATCATCGAATTTAGCAATATTTTGACGTTTATCATCTCCTTTTCCTTCATGTGATTTAAACAAAATATCATCGAATTAGGCAATATTTTGCCGTTTTCCACGTTTTTGTGAATTTTCCGTCCATGGGTATTAATTCATATATATACGATAAAAATGATGCAAACACATAATTGATTAGATAATAACCTTAAATACTTCATTTTCAATCATCTATTTGTTTCTCGTTAAAATACCGAGTAAGATATTGAAAAGGGGAGAAGTTCGGTTTTTATTGCATATATCGACGTTTCAGCCGGATTAGAGCGGTTTTACGTGTACATCTTCCCTCGTTAATATAAACGGAAAATCAAGAACATTTTAGTTATTTCTAATGAAAACACATTGTTTTTTATCATTTGCATTGGAAACAACATTGTCATATGTCTTTTCTTGGAACTAAATAATACGAAACCTCGCTCTATGATTTGAAGGTAAAATCCTCAAATATGGTAAAATAGTGACTTTCTCACGTTAATCATGTAGTTTGATATTACGCAAATATATTCATTTTTACCAATATTTCGATACTATTTCATGTAGTATCACGATATGTGATTTGGCCTTCAAATCTCAGAATTTCGCATAATATTGCATTTTAAGCAAGTTTTCTTGCATTTTGTTTCGTACGAAAAATCATCGAATTTAGCAATATTTTCACGTTTATCATCCCCTTTTCCTTTATTTGATTTAAACAAAATATCATCGAATTAGGCAATATTTTGCCGTTTTTCAACGTTTTTGTGAATTTTCAGTCTATGGAAATAGACTGAAATATACGATATTTTCAGTCTTTGGAAATATACGATAAAAATGATGCAAACACATAATTGATTAAATAATTACCTTAAATACTTCATTTTCAATCATCTATTTGTTTGTCGTTAAAATACTGAGTAAGATATTGAAAAGGGGAGAAGTTCGGTTTTTATTGCATATATCGACGTTTCAGCCGGATTAGAGCGGTTTTACGTGTACATCTTCCCTCGTTAATATAAACGGAAAATCAAGAACATTTTAGTTATTTCTAATGAAAACACATTGTTTTTTATCATTTGTATTGGAAACAACATTGTCATATGTCTTTTCTTGGAACTAAATAATACGAAACCTCGCTCTATGATTGGAAGATAAAATCCTCAAATATGGTAAAATAGTTACTTTTTCACGTTAATCATGTAGTTTGATATAACGCAAATATATTCATTTTTACCAATATTTCGATACTATTTCATGTAGTATAACGATATGTGATTTGGCCTTCAAATCTCAGAATTTCGCATAATATTCCATTTTAAGCAAGTTTTCTTGCATTTTGTTTCGTACGAAAAATCATCGAATTTAGCAATATTTTGACGTTTATCATCCCCTTTTCCTTTATTTGATTTAAACAAAATATCATCGAATTAGGCAATATTTTGCCGTTTTTCCACGTTTTTGTGAATTTTCAGTCTATGGGTATTAATTCATTATATATACGATAAAAATGATGCAAACACATAATTGATTAGATAATAACCTTAAATACTTCATTTTCAATCAACTATTTGTTTCTCGTTAAAATACTGAGTAAGATATTGAAAAGGGGAGAAGTTCTGTTTTTATTGCATATATCGACGTTTCAGCCGGAATAGAGCGATTTTCGTGTACATCTTCCATCGGTAATATAAACGGAAAATCATGAACATTTTAGTTAATTCTAATGAAAACACATTGATTTTTATCATTTGTATTGGAAAAAAACATTGTCATATGTCTTTTCTTGGATCAAAATAATACGAAACCTCGCTCTATGATTTGAAGTTAAAATCCTCAAATATGGTTAAATAGTGACTTTTTCACGTTAATGATGTAGTTTGATATTACGCAAATATATTAATTTTTACCAATATTTCGATACTATTTCATGTAGTATCACGATATGAGAATTGGCCTTCAAATCTCAATATTTCGCATAATATTGCATTTTAAGCAAGTTTTCTTGCATTTTGTTTCGTACGAAAAATCATCGAATTTAGCAATATTTTGACGTTTATCATCTCCTTTTCCTTCATGTGATTTAAACAAAATATCATCGAATTAGTCAATATTTTGCCGTTTTCCACGTTTTTGTTAATTTTCCGTCCATGGGTATTAATTCATATATATACGATAAAAATGATGCAAACACATAATTGATTAGATAATAACCTTAAATACCTTATTTTCAATCAACTATTTGTTTCTCGTTAAAATACTGAGTAAGATATTGAAAAGGGGAGAAGTTCTGTTTTTATTGCATATATCGACGTTTCAGTCGGAATAGAGCGGTTTTACGTGTACATCTTCCATCGGTAATATAAACGGAAAATCAGGAACATTTTAGTTAATTCTAATGAAAACTAATTTATTTTTATCATTTGTATTGGAAACAACATTGTCATATGTCTTTTCTTGGATCTAAATAATATGAAACCTCGCTCTATGATTTGAAGTTAAAATCCTCAAATATGGTTAAATAGTGACTTTTTTCACGTTTTTCATGTAGTGTGATAATACGTAAATATATTCATTTTTACCAATATTTCGATACTATTTCATGTAGTATCACGATATGTGATTTGGCCTTCATATCTCAGAATTTGGCATAATATTGCATTTTAAGCAAGTTTTCTTGCATTTTGTTTCGTACGAAAAATCATCGAATTTAGCAATATTTTGACGTTTATCATCCCCTTTTCCTTCATGTTATTTAAACAAAATATCATCGAATTAGGCAATATTTTGCGGTTTTTTCACGTTTTTGTGATTTTTCAGTCTATGGGTATTAATTCATTATATATACGATAAAAATGATGCAAACACATAATTGATTAGATAATAACCTTAAATAATTCATTTTCAATCAACTATTTGTTTCTCGTTAAAATACTGAGAAAGATATTGAAAAGGGGAGAAGTTCGGTTTTTATTGCATATATCGACGTTTCAGCCGGATTAGAGCGGTTTTACGTGTACATCTTCCCTCGTTAATATAAACGGAAAATCAAGAACATTATAGTTAATTCTAATGAAAACACATTGATTTTTATCATTTGTATTGGAAACAACATTGTCATATGTCTTTTCTTGGAACTAAATAATACGAAACCTCGCTCAATGATTTGAAGGTAAAATCCTCAAATATGGTAAAATAGTGACTTTTTCACGTTAATCATGTAGTTTGATATTACGCAAATATATTCATTTTTTCCAATATTTCGATACTATTTCATGAAGTATCACGATATGTGATTTGGCTTTCAAATCTCAGAATTTCGCATAATATTGCATTTTAAGCAAGTTTTCTTGCATTTTGTTTCGTACGAAAAATCATCGAATTTAGCAATATTTTGACGTTTATCATCTCCTTTTCCTTCATGTGATTTAAACAAAATATCATCGAATTAGGCAATATTTTGCCGTTTTTCAACGTTTTTGTGAATTTTCAGTCTATGGAAATAGACTGAAATATACGATATTTTCAGTCTATGGAAATATACGATAAAAATGATGCAAACACATAATTGATTAAATAATTACCTTAAATACTTTATTTTCAATCATCTATTTGTTTGTCGTTAAAATACTGAGTAAGATATTGAAAAGGGGAGAAGTTCGGTTTTTATTGCATATATCGACGTTTCAGCCGGATTAGAGCTGTTTTACGTGTACATCTTCCCTCGTTAATATAAACGGAAAATCAAGAACATTTTAGTTATTTCTAATGAAAACACATTGTTTTTTATCATTTGTATTGGAAACAACATTGTCATATGTCTTTTCTTGGAACTAAATAATACGAAACCTCGCTCTATGATTGGAAGATAAAATCCTCAAATATGGTAAAATAGTTACTTTTTCACGTTAATCATGTAGTTTGATATAACGCAAATATATTCATTTTTACCAATATTTCGATACTATTTCATGTAGTATAACGATATGTGATTTGGCCTTCAAATCTCAGAATTTCGCATAATATTGCATTTTAAGCAAGTTTTCTTGCATTTTGTTTCGTACGAAAAATCATCGAATTTAGCAATATTTTGACGTTTATCATCCCCTTTTCCTTTATTTGATTTAAACAAAATATCATCGAATTAGGCAATATTTTGCCGTTTTTCCACGTTTTTGTGAATTTTCAGTCTATGGGTATTAATTCATTATATATACGATAAAAATGATGCAAACACATAATTGATTAAATAATAACCTTAAATACTTCATTTTCAATCAACTATTTGTTTCTCGTTAAAATACTGAGTAAGATATTGAAAAGGGGAGAAGTTCTGTTTTTATTGCATATATCGACGTTTCAGCCGGAATAGAGCGATTTTCGTGTACATCTTCCATCGGTAATATAAACGGAAAATCAGGAACATTTTAGTTAATTCTAATGAAAACACATTGATTTTTATCATTTGTATTGGAAACAACATTGTCATGTCTTTTCTTGGATCAAAATAATACGAAACCTCGCTCTATGATTTGAAGTTAAAATCCTCAAATATGGTTAAATAGTGACTTTTTCACGTTAATCATGTAGTTTGATATTACGCAAATATATTAATTTTTACCAATATTTCGATTCTATTTCATGTAGTATCACGATATGTGATTTGGCCTTCAAATCTCAGAATTTCGCATAATATTGCATTTTAAGCAAGTTTTCTTGCATTTTGTTTCGTACGAAAAATCATCGAATTTAGCAATATTTTGACGTTTATCATCCCCTTTTCCTTTATTTGATTTAAACAAAATATCATCGAATTAGGCAATATTTTGCCGTTTTTCCACGTTTCTGTGAATTTTCAGTCTATGGGTATTAATTCATTATATATACGATAAAAATGATGCAAACACATAATTGATTAGATAATAACCTTAAATACTTCATTGCAATCATCTATTTGTTTCTCGTTAAAATACTGAGTAAGATATTGAAAAGGGAAGAAGTTCGGTTTTTATTGCATATATCGACGTTTCAGCCGGATTAGAGTGGTTTTACGTGTACATCTTCCATCGGTAATATAAACGGAAAATCAGGAACATTTTAGTTAATTCTAATGAAAACACATTGATTTTTATTATTTGTATTGGAAACAACATTGTTATGTGTCTTTTCTTGGATCTAAATAATACGAAACCTCGCTCTATGATTTGAAGTTAAAATCCTCAAATATGGTTAAATAGTGACTTTTTTCACGTTTTTCATGTAGTTTGATATTACGTAAATATATTCATTTTTACCAATATTTCGATACTATTTCATGTAGAATCACGATATGAGAATTGGCCTTCAAATCTCAATATTTCGCATAATATTGCATTTTAAGCAAGTTTTCTTGCATTTTGTTTCGTACGAAAAATCATCGATTTTAGCAATATTTTGACGTTTATCATCTCCTTTTCCTTCATGTGATTTAAACAAAATATCATCGAATTAGGCAATATTTTGCCGTTTTCCACGTTTTTGTTAATTTTCCGTCCATGGGTATTAATTCATATATATATGATAAAAATGATGCAAACACATAATTGATTAGATAATAACCTTAAATACTTCATTTTCAATCAACTATTTGTTTCTCGTTAAAATACTGAGTAAGATATTGAAAAGGGGAGAAGTTCTGTTTTTATTGCATATATCGACGTTTCAGTCGGAATAGAGCGGTTTTACGTGTACATCTTCCATCGGTAATATAAACGGAAAATCAGGAACATTTTAGTTAATTCTAATGAAAACTAATTTATTTTTATCATTTGTATTGGAAACAACATTGTCATATGTCTTTTCTTGGAGCTAAATAATACGAAACCTCGCTCTATGATTTGAAGTTAAAATCCTCAAATATGGTTAAATAGTGACTTTTTTCACGTTTTTCATGTAGTTTGATAATACGTAAATATATTCATTTTTACCAATATATCGATACTATTTCATGTAGTATCACGATATGTGATTTGGCCTTCATATCTCAGAATTTCGCATAATATTGCATTTTAAGCAAGTTTTCTTGCATTTTGTTTCGTACGAAAAATCATCGAATTTAGCAATATTTTGACGTTTATCATCCCCTTTTCCTTCATGTGATTTAAACAAAATATCATCGAATTAGGCAATATTTTGCGGTTTTTTCACGTTTTTGTGAATTTTCAGTCTATGGGTATTATTTCATTATATATACGATAAAAATGATGCAAACACATAATTGATTAGATAATAACCTTAAATAATTCATTTTCAATCAACTATTTGTTTCTCGTTAAAATACTGAGAAAGATATTGAAAAGGGGAGAAGTTCGGTTTTTATTGCATATATCGAC
Source organism: Procambarus clarkii (assembly GCF_040958095.1). NCBI lineage: Eukaryota > Metazoa > Arthropoda > Malacostraca > Decapoda > Cambaridae > Procambarus > Procambarus clarkii. The sequence goes on along the minus strand of NC_091179.1, from coordinate 44,360,606 downwards.
GTTTCAGCCGGATTAGAGCGGTTTTACGTGTACATCTTCCCTCGTTAATATAAACGGAAAATCAAGAACATTTTAGTTATTTCTAATGAAAACACATTGTTTTTTATCATTTGTATTGGAAACAACATTGTCATATGTCTTTTCTTGGAACTAAATAATACGAAACCTCGCTCTATGGATTGAAGGTAAAATCATCAAATATGGTAAAATAGTGACTTTTTCACGTTAATCATGTAGTTTGATATTACGCAAATATATTCATTTTTACCAATATTTCGATACTATTTCATTTAGTATCACGATATGTGATTTGGCTTTCAAATCTCAGAATTCCGCATAATATTGCATTTTAAGCAAGTTTTCTTGCATTTTGTTTCGTACGAAAAATCATCGAATTTAGCAATATTTTGACGTTTATCATCTCCTTTTCCTTCATGTGATTTAAACAAAATATCATCGAATTAGGCAATATTTTGCCGTTTTTCAACGTTTTTGTGAATTTTCAGTCTATGGAAATAGACTGAAATATACGATATTTTCAGTCTATGGAAATATACGATAAAAATGATGCAAACACATAATTGATTAAATAATTACCTTAAATACTTCATTTTCAATCATCTATTTGTTTGTCGTTAAAATACTGAGTAAGATATTGAAATGGGGAGAAGTTCGGTTTTTATTGCATATATCGACGTTTCAGCCGGATTAGAGCTGTTTTACGTGTACATCTTCCCTCGTTAATATAAACGGAAAATCAAGAACATTTTAGTTATTTCTAATGAAAACACATTGTTTTTTATCATTTGTATTGGAAACAACATTGTCATATGTCTTTTCTTGGAACTAAATAATACGAAACCTTGCTCTATGATTGGAAGATAAAATCCTCAAATATGGTAAAATAGTTACTTTTTCACGTTAACCATGTAGTTTGATATAACGCAAATATATTCATTTTTACCAATATTTCGATACTATTTCATGTAGTATAACGATATGTGATTTGGCCTTCAAATCTCAGAATTTCGCATAATATTGCATTTTAAGCAAGTTTTCTTGCATTTTGTTTCGTACGAAAAATCATCGAATTTAGCAATATTTTGACGTTTATCATCCCCTTTTCCTTTATTTGATTTAAACAAAATATCATCGAATTAGGCAATATTTTGCCGTTTTCCACGTTTTTGTGAATTTTCAGTCCATGGGTATTAATTCATATATATGCGATAATAATGATGCAAACACATAATTGATTAGATAATAACCTTAAATACTTTTATTACCAATCATCTATTTGTTTGTCGTTAAAATACTGAGTAAGATATTGAAAAGGGGAGAAGTTCGGTTTTTATTGCATATATCGACGTTTCAGCCGGATTAGAGCGGTTTTACGTGTACATCTTCCCTCGTTAATATAAACGGAAAATCAAGAACATTTTAGTTATTTCTAATGAAAACACATTGTTTTTTATCATTTGTATTGGAAACAACATTGTCATATGTCTTTTCTTGGAACTAAATAATACGAAACCTCGCTCTATGATTTGAAGGTAAAATCCTCAAATATGGTAAAATAGTTACTTTTTCACGTTTATCATGTAGTTTGATATAACGCAAATATATTCATTTTTACCAATATTTCGATACTATTTCATGTAGTATCACGATATGTGATTTGGCCTTCAAATATCAGAATTTCGCATAATATTGCATTTTAAGCAAGTTTTCTTGCATTTTGTTTCGTACGAAAAATCATCGAATTTAGCAATATTTTGACGTTTATCATCTCCTTTTCCTTCATGTGATTTAAACAAAATATCATCGAATTAGGCAATATTTTGCCGTTTTCCACGTTTTTGTTAATTTTCCGTCCATGGGTATTAATTCATATATATACGATAAAAATGATGCAAACACATAATTGATTAGATAATAACCTTAAATACTTCATTTTCAATCAACTATTTGTTTCTCGTTAAAATACTGAGTAAGATATTGAAAAGGGGAGAAGTTCTGTTTTATTGCATATATCGACGTTGCAGTCGGAATAGAGCGGTTTTACGTGTACATCTTCCATCGGTAATATAAACGGAAAATCAGGAACATTTTAGTTAATTCTAATGAAAACTAATTTATTTTTATCATTTGTATTGGAAACAACATTGTCATATGTCTTTTCTTGGATCTAAATAATACGAAACCTCGCTCTATGATTTGAAGATAAAATCCTCAAATATGGTTAAATAGTGACTTTTTTCACGTTAATCATGTAGTTTGATAATACGTAAATATATTCATTTTTACCAATATTTCAATACTATTTCATGTAGTATCACGATATGTGATTTGGCCTTCATATCTCAGAATTTCGCATAATATTGCATTTTAAGCAAGTTTTCTTGCATTTTGTTTCGTACGAAAAATCATCGAATATAGCAATATTTTGACGTTTATCATCCCCTTTTCCTTCATGTGATTTAAACAAAATATCATCGAATTAGGCAATATTTTGCCGTTTTTTCACGTTTTTGTGAATTTTCAGTCTATGGGTATTAATTCATTATATATACGATAAAAATGATGCAAACACATAATTGATTAGATAATAACCTTAAATAATTCATTTTCAATCATCTATTTGTTTGTCGTTAAAATACTGAGTAAGATATTGAAAAGGGGAGAAGTTCGGTTTTTATTGCATATATCGACGTTTCAGCCGGATTAGAGCTGTTTTACGTGTACATCTTCCCTCGTTAATATAAACGGAAAATCAAGAACATTTTAGTTATTTCTAATGAAAACACATTGTTTTTTATCATTTGTATTGGAAACAACATTGTCATATGTCTTTTCTTGGAACTAAATAATACGAAACCTCGCTCTATGATTGGAAGATAAAATCCTCAAATATGGTAAAATAGTTACTTTTTCACGTTAATCATGTAGTTTGATATAACGCAAATATATTCATTTTTACCAATATTTCGATACTATTTCATGTAGTATAACGATATGTGATTTGGCCTTCAAATCTCAGAATTTCGCATAATATTGCATTTTAAGCAAGTTTTCTTGCATTTTGTTTCGTACGAAAAATCATCGAATTTAGCAATATTTTGACGTTTATCATCCCCTTTTCCTTTATTTGATTTAAACAAAATATCATCGAATTAGGCAATATTTTGCCGTTTTTCCACGTTTTTGTGAATTTTCAGTCTATGGGTATTAATTCATTATATATACGATAAAAATGATGCAAACACATAATTGATTAGATAATAACCTTAAATACTTCATTTTCAATCAACTATTTGTTTCTCGTTAAAATACTGAGTAAGATATTGAAAAGGGGAGAAGTTCTGTTTTTATTGCATATATCGACGTTTCAGCCGGAATAGAGCGATTTTCGTGTACATCTTCCATCGGTAATATAAACGGAAAATCAGGAACATTTTAGTTAATTCTAATGAAAACACATTGATTTTTATCATTTGTATTGGAAACAACATTGTCATGTCTTTTCTTGGATCAAAATAATACGAAACCTCGCTCTATGATTTGAAGTTAAAATCCTCAAATATGGTTAAATAGTGACTTTTTCACGTTAATCATGTAGTTTGATATTACGCAAATATATTAATTTTTACCAATATTTCGATTCTATTTCATGTAGTATCACGATATGTGATTTGGCCTTCAAATCTCAGAATTTCGCATAATATTGCATTTTAAGCAAGTTTTCTTGCATTTTGTTTCGTACGAAAAATCATCGAATTTAGCAATATTTTGACGTTTATCATCCCCTTTTCCTTTATTTGATTTAAACAAAATATCATCGAATTAGGCAATATTTTGCCGTTTTTCCACGTTTCTGTGAATTTTCAGTCTATGGGTATTAATTCATTATATATACGATAAAAATGATGCAAACACATAATTGATTAGATAATAACCTTAAATACTTCATTGCAATCATCTATTTGTTTCTCGTTAAAATACTGAGTAAGATATTGAAAAGGGAAGAAGTTCGGTTTTTATTGCATATATCGACGTTTCAGCCGGATTAGAGCGGTTTTACGTGTACATCTTCCATCGGTAATATAAACGGAAAATCAGGAACATTTTAGTTAATTCTAATGAAAACACATTGATTTTTATTATTTGTATTGGAAACAACATTGTTATGTGTCTTTTCTTGGATCTAAATAATACGAAACCTCGCTCTATGATTTGAAGTTAAAATCCTCAAATATGGTTAAATAGTGACTTTTTTCACGTTTTTCATGTAGTTTGATATTACGTAAATATATTCATTTTTACCAATATTTCGATACTATTTCATGTAGAATCACGATATGAGAATTGGCCTTCAAATCTCAATATTTCGCATAATATTGCATTTTAAGCAAGTTTTCTTGCATTTTGTTTCGTACGAAAAATCATCGATTTTAGCAATATTTTGACGTTTATCATCTCCTTTTCCTTCATGTGATTTAAACAAAATATCATCGAATTAGGCAATATTTTGCCGTTTTCCACGTTTTTGTTAATTTTCCGTCCATGGGTATTAATTCATATATATATGATAAAAATGATGCAAACACATAATTGATTAGATAATAACCTTAAATACTTCATTTTCAATCAACTATTTGTTTCTCGTTAAAATACTGAGTAAGATATTGAAAAGGGGAGAAGTTCTGTTTTTATTGCATATATCGACGTTTCAGTCGGAATAGAGCGGTTTTACGTGTACATCTTCCATCGGTAATATAAACGGAAAATCAGGAACATTTTAGTTAATTCTAATGAAAACTAATTTATTTTTATCATTTGTATTGGAAACAACATTGTCATATGTCTTTTCTTGGATCTAAATAATACGAAACCTCGCTCTATGATTTGAAGTTAAAATCCTCAAATATGGTTAAATAGTGACTTTTTTCACGTTTTTCATGTAGTTTGATAATACGTAAATATATTCATTTTTACCAATATATCGATACTATTTCATGTAGTATCACGATATGTGATTTGGCCTTCATATCTCAGAATTTCGCATAATATTGCATTTTAAGCAAGTTTTCTTGCATTTTGTTTCGTACGAAAAATCATCGAATTTAGCAATATTTTGACGTTTATCATCCCCTTTTCCTTCATGTGATTTAAACAAAATATCATCGAATTAGGCAATATTTTGCGTTTTTTTCACGTTTTTGTGAATTTTCAGTCTATGGGTATTATTTCATTATATATACGATAAAAATGATGAAAACACATAATTGATTAGATAATAACCTTAAATAATTCATTTTCAATCAACTATTTGTTTCTCGTTAAAATACTGAGAAAGATATTGAAAAGGGGAGAAGTTCGGTTTTTATTGCATATATCGACGTTTCAGCCGGATTAGAGCGGTTTTACGTGTACATCTTCCCTCGTTAATATAAACGGAAAATCAAGAACATTATAGTTAATTCTAATGAAAACACATTGATTTTTATTATTTGTATTGGAAACAACATTGTCATATGTCTTTTCTTGGAACTAAATATTACGAAACCTCGCTCTATGATTTGAAGGTAAAACCCTCAAATATGGTAAAATAGTGACTTTTTCACGTTAATCATGTAGTTTGATATTACGCAAATATATTCATTTTTACCAATATTTCGATACTATTTCATGTAGTATCACGATATGTGATTTGGCTTTCAAATCTCAGAATTTCGCATAATATTGCATTTTAAGCAAGTTTTCTTGCATTTTGTTTCGTACGAAAAATCATCGAATTTAGCAATATTTTGACGTTTATCATCTCCTTTTCCTTCATGTGATTTAAACAAAATATCATCGAATTAGGCAATATTTTGCCGTTTTCCACGTTTTTGTTAATTTTCAGTCCATGGGTATTAATTCATATATATACGATAATAATGATGCAAGCACATAATTGATTAGATAATAACCTTAAATACTTCATTACCAATCATCTATTTGTTTGTCGTTTAAATACTGAGTAAGATATTGAAAAGGGGAGAAGTTCGGTTTTTATTGCATATATCGACGTTTCAGCCGGATTAGAGCGGTTTTACGTGTACATCTTCCCTCGTTAATATAAACGGAAAATCAAGAACATTTTAGTTATTTCTAATGAAAACACATTGATTTTTATCATTTGTATTGGAAACAACATTGTCATATGTCTTTTCTTAGAACTAAATAATACGAAACCTCGCTCAATGATTTGAAGGTAAAATCCTCAAATATGGTAAAATAGTGACTTTTTCACGTTAATCATGTAGTTTGATATTACGCAAATATATTCATTTTTACCAATATTTCGATACTATTTCATGTAGTATCACGATATGTGATTTGGCCTTCAAATCTCAATATTTCGCATAATATTGCATTTTAAGCAAGTTTTCTTGCATTTTGTTTCGAACGAAAAATCATCGAATTTAGCAATATTTTGACGTTTATCATCCCCTTTTCCTTTATTTGATTTAAACAAAATATCATCGAATTAGGCAATATTTTGCCGTTTTTCAACGTTTTTGTGAATTTTCTGTCTATGGGTATTAATTCATTATATATACGATAAAAATGATGCAAACACATAATTGATTAGATAATAACCTTAAATACTTCATTTTCAATCAACTATTTGTTTCTCGTTAAAATACTGAGTAAGATATTGAAAAGGGGAGAAGTTCTGTTTTTATTGCATATATCGACGTTTCAGCCGGAATAGAGCGATTTTCGTGTACATCTTCCATCGGTAATATAAACGGAAAAACAGGAACATTTTAGTTAATTCTAATGAAAACACTTTGATTTTTATCATTTGTATTGGAAACAACATTGTCATATGTCTTTTCTTGGATCAAAATAATACGAAACCTCGCTCTATGATTTGAAGTTAAAATCCTCAATTATGGTTAAATAGTGACTTTTTTCACGTTTTTCATGTAGTTTGATATTACGTAAATATATTCATTTTTACCAATATTTCGATACTATTTCATGTAGTATCACGATATGTGATTTGGCCTTCAAATCTCAGAATTTCGCATAATATTGCTTTTTAAGCAAGTTTTCTTGCATTTTGTTTCGTACGAAAAATCATCGAATTTAGCAATATTTTGACGTTTATCATCCCCTTTTCCTTTATTTGATTTAAACTAAATATCATCGAATTAGGCAATATTTTGCCGTTTTTCAACGTTTTTGTGAATTTTCTGTCTATGGGTATTAATTCATTATATATAAGATAAAAATGATGCAAACACATAATTGATTAAATAATAACCTTAAATACTTCATTTTCAATCAATTATTTGTTTCTCGTTAAAATACTGAGTAAGATATTGAAAAGGGGAGAAGTTCGGTTTTTATTGCATATATCGACGTTTCAGCCGGATTAGAGCGGTTTTACGTGTACATCTTGCATCGGTAATATAAACGGAAAATCAGGAATATTTTAGTTAATTCTAATGAAAACACATTGATTTTTATCATTTGTATTGGAAACAACATTGTCATATGTCTTTTCTTGGATCTAAATAATACGAAACCTCGCTCTATGATTTGAAGTTAAACTCCTCATATATGGTTAAATAGTAACTTTTTTCACGTTTTTCATGTAGTTTGATATTACGTAAATATATTCATTTTTACCAATATTTCGATACTATTTCATGTAGTATCACGATATGTGATTTGGCCTTCAAATCTCAATATTTCGCATAATATTGCATTTTAAGCAAGTTTTCTTGCATTTTGTTTCGTACGAAAAATCATCGCATTTAGCAATATTTTGACGTTTATCATCTCCTTTTCCTTCATGTGATTCAAACAAAATATCATCGAATTAGGCAATATTTTGCCGTTTTCCACGTTTTTGTTAATTTTCCGTCCATGGGTATTAATTCATATATATACGATAAAAATGATGCAAATACATAATTGATTGGATAATAACCTTAAATACTTCATTTTCAATCAACTATTTGTTTCTCGTTAAATTACTGAGTAAGATATTGAAAAGGGGAGAAGTTCTGTTTATATTGCATATATCGACGTTTCAGTCGGAATAGAGCGGTTTTACGTGTACATCTTCCATCGGTAATATAAACGGAAAATCAGGAACATTTTAGTTAATTGTAATGAAAACACATTTATTTTTATCATTTGTATTGGAAACAACATTGTCATATGTCTTTTCTTGGATCTAAATAATACGAAACCTCGCTCTATGATTTGAAGTTAAAATCCTCAAATATGGTTAAATAGTGACATTTTTCACGTTTTTCATGTAGTTTGATAATACGTAAATATATTCATTTTTACCAATATTTCGATACCATTTCATGTAGTATCACGATAAGTGATTTGCCCTTCAAATCTCAGAATTTCACATAATATTGCATTTTAAGCAAGTTTTCTTGCATGTTGTTTCGTACGAAAAATCATCGAATTTTGCAATATTTTGACGTTTATCATCCCCTTTTCCTTTATTTGATTTAAACAAAATATCATCGAATTAGGCAATATTTTGCCGTTTTTCCACGTTTTTGTGAATTTTCAGTCTATGGGTATTAATTCATTATATATACGATAAAAATGATGCAAACACATAATTGATTAGATAATAACCTTAAATACTTCATTTTCAATCAACTATTTGTTTCTCGTTAAAATACTGAGTAAGATATTGAAAAGGGGAGAAGTTCTGTTTTTATTGCATATATCGACGTTTCAGCCGGAATAGAGCGATTTTCGTGTACATCTTCCATCGGTAATATAAACAGAAAAACAGGAACATTTTAGTTAATTCTAATGAAAACACTTTGATTTTTATCATTTGTATTGGAAACAACATTGTCATATGTCTTTTCTTGGATCAAAATAATACGAAACCTCGCTCTATGATTTGAAGTTAAAATCCTCAAATATGGTTAAATAGTGACTTTTTTCACGTTTTTCATGTAGTTTGATATTACGTAAATATATTCATTTTTACCAATATTTCGATACTATTTCATGTAGTATCACGATATGTGATTTGGCCTTCAAATCTCAGAATTTCGCATAATATTGCATTTTAAGCAAGTTTTCTTGCATTTTGTTTCGTACGAAAAATCATCGAATTTAGCAATATTTTGACGTTTATCATCCCCTTTTCCTTTATTTGATTTAAACAAAATATCATCGAATTAGGCAATATTTTGCCGTTTTTCAACGTTTTTGTGAATTTTCTGTCTATGGGTATTAATTCATTATATATAAGATAAAAATGATGCAAACACATAATTGATTAAATAATAACCTTAAATACTTCATTTTCAATCAATTATTTGTTTCTCGTTAAAATACTGAGTAAGATATTGAAAAGGGGAGAAGTTCGGTTTTTATTGCATATATCGACGTTTCAGCCGGATTAGAGCGGTTTTACGTGTACATCTTGCATCGGTAATATAAACGGAAAATCAGGAACATTTTAGTTAATTCTAATGAAAACACATTGATTTTTATCATTTGTATTGGAAACAACATTGTCATATGTCTTTTCTTGGATCTAAATAATACGAAACCTCGCTCTATGATTTGAAGTTAAACTCCTCATATATGGTTAAATAGTAACTTTTTTCACGTTTTTCATGTAGTTTGATATTACGTAAATATATTCATTTTTACCAATATTTCGATACTATTTCATGTAGTATCACGATATGTGATTTGGCCTTCAAATCTCAATATTTCGCATAATATTGCATTTTAAGCAAGTTTTCTTGCATTTTGTTTCGAACGAAAAATCATCGAATTTAGCAATATTTTGACGTTTATCATCCCCTTTTCCTTTATTTGATTTAAACAAAATATCATCGAATTAGGCAATATTTTGCCGTTTTTCAACGTTTTTGTGAATTTTCTGTCTATGGGTATTAATTCATTATATATACGATAAAAATGATGCAAACACATAATTGATTAGATAATAACCTTAAATACTTCATTTTCAATCAACTATTTGTTTCTCGTTAAAATACTGAGTAAGATATTGAAAAGGGGAGAAGTTCTGTTTTTATTGCATATATCGACGTTTCAGCCGGAATAGAGCGATTTTCGTGTACATCTTCCATCGGTAATATAAACGGAAAAACAGGAACATTTTAGTTAATTCTAATGAAAACACTTTGATTTTTATCATTTGTATTGGAAACAACATTGTCATATGTCTTTTCTTGGATCAAAATAATACGAAACCTCGCTCTATGATTTGAAGTTAAAATCCTCAATTATGGTTAAATAGTGACTTTTTTCACGTTTTTCATGTAGTTTGATATTACGTAAATATATTCATTTTTACCAATATTTCGATACTATTTCATGTAGTATCACGATATGTGATTTGGCCTTCAAATCTCAGAATTTCGCATAATATTGCTTTTTAAGCAAGTTTTCTTGCATTTTGTTTCGTACGAAAAATCATCGAATTTAGCAATATTTTGACGTTTATCATCCCCTTTTCCTTTATTTGATTTAAACAAAATATCATCGAATTAGGCAATATTTTGCCGTTTTTCAACGTTTTTGTGAATTTTCTGTCTATGGGTATTAATTCATTATATATAAGATAAAAATGATGCAAACACATAATTGATTAAATAATAACCTTAAATACTTCATTTTCAATCAATTATTTGTTTCTCGTTAAAATACTGAGTAAGATATTGAAAAGGGGAGAAGTTCGGTTTTTATTGCATATATCGACGTTTCAGCCGGATTAGAGCGGTTTTACGTGTACATCTTGCATCGGTAATATAAACGGAAAATCAGGAATATTTTAGTTAATTCTAATGAAAACACATTGATTTTTATCATTTGTATTGGAAACAACATTGTCATATGTCTTTTCTTGGATCTAAATAATACGAAACCTCGCTCTATGATTTGAAGTTAAACTCCTCATATATGGTTAAATAGTAACTTTTTTCACGTTTTTCATGTAGTTTGATATTACGTAAATATATTCATTTTTACCAATATTTCGATACTATTTCATGTAGTATCACGATATGTGATTTGGCCTTCAAATCTCAATATTTCGCATAATATTGCATTTTAAGCAAGTTTTCTTGCATTTTGTTTCGTACGAAAAATCATCGCATTTAGCAATATTTTGACGTTTATCATCTCCTTTTCCTTCATGTGATTCAAACAAAATATCATCGAATTAGGCAATATTTTGCCGTTTTCCACGTTTTTGTTAATTTTCCGTCCATGGGTATTAATTCATATATATACGATAAAAATGATGCAAATACATAATTGATTGGATAATAACCTTAAATACTTCATTTTCAATCAACTATTTGTTTCTCGTTAAATTACTGAGTAAGATATTGAAAAGGGGAGAAGTTCTGTTTATATTGCATATATCGACGTTTCAGTCGGAATAGAGCGGTTTTACGTGTACATCTTCCATCGGTAATATAAACGGAAAATCAGGAACATTTTAGTTAATTGTAATGAAAACACATTTATTTTTATCATTTGTATTGGAAACAACATTGTCATATGTCTTTTCTTGGATCTAAATAATACGAAACCTCGCTCTATGATTTGAAGTTAAAATCCTCAAATATGGTTAAATAGTGACATTTTTCACGTTTTTCATGTAGTTTGATAATACGTAAATATATTCATTTTTACCAATATTTCGATACCATTTCATGTAGTATCACGATAAGTGATTTGCCCTTCAAATCTCAGAATTTCACATAATATTGCATTTTAAGCAAGTTTTCTTGCATGTTGTTTCGTACGAAAAATCATCGAATTTTGCAATATTTTGACGTTTATCATCCCCTTTTCCTTTATTTGATTTAAACAAAATATCATCGAATTAGGCAATATTTTGCCGTTTTTCCACGTTTTTGTGAATTTTCAGTCTATGGGTATTAATTCATTATATATACGATAAAAATGATGCAAACACATAATTGATTAGATAATAACCTTAAATACTTCATTTTCAATCAACTATTTGTTTCTCGTTAAAATACTGAGTAAGATATTGAAAAGGGGAGAAGTTCTGTTTTTATTGCATATATCGACGTTTCAGCCGGAATAGAGCGATTTTCGTGTACATCTTCCATCGGTAATATAAACAGAAAAACAGGAACATTTTAGTTAATTCTAATGAAAACACTTTGATTTTTATCATTTGTATTGAAAACAACATTGTCATATGTCTTTTCTTGGATCAAAATAATACGAAACCTCGCTCTATGATTTGAAGTTAAAATCCTCAAATATGGTTAAATAGTGACTTTTTTCACGTTTTTCATGTAGTTTGATATTACGTAAATATATTCATTTTTACCAATATTTCGATACTATTTCATGTAGTATCACGATATGTGATTTGGCCTTCAAATCTCAGAATTTCGCATAATATTGCATTTTAAGCAAGTTTTCTTGCATTTTGTTTCGTACGAAAAATCATCGAATTTAGCAATATTTTGACGTTTATCATCCCCTTTTCCTTTATTTGATTTAAACAAAATATCATCGAATTAGGCAATATTTTGCCGTTTTTCAACGTTTTTGTGAATTTTCTGTCTATGGGTATTAATTCATTATATATAAGATAAAAATGATGCAAACACATAATTGATTAAATAATAACCTTAAATACTTCATTTTCAATCAATTATTTGTTTCTCGTTAAAATACTGAGTAAGATATTGAAAAGGGGAGAAGTTCGGTTTTTATTGCATATATCGACGTTTCAGCCGGATTAGAGCGGTTTTACGTGTACATCTTGCATCGGTAATATAAACGGAAAATCAGGAACATTTTAGTTAATTCTAATGAAAACACATTGATTTTTATCATTTGTATTGGAAACAACATTGTCATATGTCTTTTCTTGGATCTAAATAATACGAAACCTCGCTCTATGATTTGAAGTTAAACTCCTCATATATGGTTAAATAGTAACTTTTTTCACGTTTTTCATGTAGTTTGATATTACGTAAATATATTCATTTTTACCAATATTTCGATACTATTTCATGTAGTATCACGATATGTGATTTGGCCTTCAAATCTCAATATTTCGCATAATATTGCATTTTAAGCAAGTTTTCTTGCATTTTGTTTCGTACGAAAAATCATCGAATTTAGCAATATTTTGACGTTTATCATCCCCTTTTCCTTCATGTGATTTAAACAAAATATCATCGAATTAGGCAATATTTTGCCGTTTTTTCACGTTTTTGTGAATTTTCAGTCTATGGGTATTAATTCATTATATATACGATAAAAATGATGCAAACACATAATTGATTAGATAATAACTTTAAATACTTCATTTTCAATCAACTATTTGTTTCTCGTTAAAATACTGAGTAAGATATTGAAAAGGGGAGAAGTTCTGTTTTTATTGCATATATTGACGTTTCAGCCGGAATAGAGCGATTTTCGTGTACATCTTCCATCGGTAATATAAACGGAAAATCAGGAACATTTTAGTTATTTCTAATGAAAACACATTGATTTTTATCATTTGTATTGGAAACAACATTGTCATATGTCTTTTCTTGGATCAAAATAATACGAAACCTCGCTCTATGATTTGAAGTTAAAATCCTCAAATATGGTTAAATAGTGACTTTTTCACGTTAATCATGTAGTTTGATATTACGCAAATATATTAATTTTTACCAATATTTCGATTCTATTTCATGTAGTATCACGATATGTGATTTGGCCTTCAAATCTCAGAATTTCTCATAATATTGCATTTTAAGCAAGTTTTCTTGCATTTTGTTTCGTACGAAAAATCATGGAATTTAGCAATATTTTGACGTTTATCATCCCCTTTTCCTTTATTTGATTTAAACAAAATATCATCGAATTAGGCAATATTTTGCCGTTTTTCCACGTTTCTGTGAATTTTCAGTCTATGGGTATTAATTCATTATATATACGATAAAAATGATGCAAACACATAATTAATTAGATAATAACCTTAAATACTTCATTGCAATCATCTATTTGTTTCTCGTTAAAATACTGAGTAAGATATTGAAAAGGGAAGAAGTTCGGTTTTTATTGCATATATCGACGTTTCCGCCGGATTAGAGCGGTTTTACGTGTACATCTTCCATCGGTAATATAAACGGAAAATCAGGAACATTTTAGTTAATTCTAATGAAAACACATTGATTTTTATCATTTGTATTGGAAACAACATTGTTATATGTCTTTTCTTGGATCTAAATAATACGAAACCTCGCTCTATGATTTGAAGTTAAAATCCTCAAATATGGTTAAATAGTGACTTTTTTCACGTTTTTCATGTAGTTTGATATTACGTAAATATATTCATTTTTACCAATATTTCGATACTATTTCATGTAGCATCACGATATGTGATTTGGCCTTCATATCTCAGAATTTCGCATAATATTGCATTTTAAGCAAGTTTTCTTGCACTTTGTTTCGTACGAAAAATCATCGAATTTAGCAATATTTTGACGTTTATCATCCCCTTTTCCTTCATGTGATTTAAACAAAATATCATCGAATTAGGCAATATTTTGCCGTTTTTTCACGTTTTTGTGAATTTTCAGTCTACGGGTATTAATTCATTATATATACGATAAAAATGATGCAAACACAAAATTGATTAGATAATAACCTTAAATAATTCATTTTCAATCAACTATTTGTTTCTCGTTAAAATACTGAGAAAGATATTGAAAAGGGGAGAAGTTCGGTTTTTATTGCATATATCGACGTTTCAGCCGGATTAGAGCGGTTTTACGTGTACATCTTCCCTCGTTAATATAAACGGAAAATCAAGAACATTATAGTTAATTCTAATGAAAACACATTGATTTTTATCATTTGTATTGGAAACAACATTGTCATATGTCTTTTCTTGGAACTAAATAATACGAAACCTCGCTCTATGATTTGAAGGTAAACTCCTCAAATATGGTAAAATAGTGACTTTTTCACGTTAATCATGTAGTTTGATATTACGCAAATATATTCATTTTTACCAATATTTCGATACTATTTCATGTAGTATCACGATATGTGATTTGGCTTTCAAATCTCAGAATTTCGCATAATATTGCATTTTAAGCAAGTTTTCTTGCATTTTGTTTCGTACGAAAAATCATCGAGTTTAGCAATATTTTGACGTTTATCATCTCCTTTTCCTTCATGTGATTTAAACAAAATATCATCGAATTAGGCAATATTATGCCGTTTTCCACGTTTTTGTGAATTTTCAGTCCATGGGTATTAATTCATATATATACGATAATAATGATGCAAACACATAATTGATTAGATAATAACCTTAAATACTTCATTACCAATCATCTATTTGTTTGTCGTTAAAATACTGAGTAAGATATTGAAAAGGGGAGAAGTTCGGTTTTTATTGCATATATCGACGTTTCAGCCGGATTAGAGCGGTTTTACGTGTACATCTTCCCTCGTTAATATAAACGGAAAATCAAGAACATTTTAGTTATTTCTAATGAAAACCAATTGTTTTTTATCATTTGTATTGGAAACAACATTGTCATATGTCTTTTCTTGGAACTAAATAATACGAAACCTCGCTCTATGATTTGAAGGTAAAATCCTCAAATATGGTTAAATAGTGACTTTTTTCACGTTTTTCATGTAGTTTGATATTACGTAAATATATTCATTTTTACCAATATTTCGATACTATTTCATGTAGCATCACGATATGTGATTTGGCCTTCATATCTCAGAATTTCGCATAATATTGCATTTTAAGCAAGTTTTCTTGCACTTTGTTTCGTACGAAAAATCATCGAATTTAGCAATATTTTGACGTTTATCATCCCCTTTTCCTTCATGTGATTTAAACAAAATATCATCGAATTAGGCAATATTTTGCCGTTTTTTCACGTTTTTGTGAATTTTCAGTCTACGGGTATTAATTCATTATATATACGATAAAAATGATGCAAACACATAATTGATTAGATAATAACCTTAAATAATTCATTTTCAATCAACTATTTGTTTCTCGTTAAAATACTGAGAAAGATATTGAAAAGGGGAGAAGTTCGGTTTTTATTGCATATATCGACGTTTCAGCCGGATTAGAGCGGTTTTACGTGTACATCTTCCCTCGTTAATATAAACGGAAAATCAAGAACATTATAGTTAATTCTAATGAAAACACATTGATTTTTATCATTTGTATTGGAAACAACATTGTCATATGTCTTTTCTTGGAACTAAATAATACGAAACCTCGCTCTATGATTTGAAGGTAAACTCCTCAAATATGGTAAAATAGTGACTTTTTCACGTTAATCATGTAGTTTGATATTACGCAAATATATTCATTTTTACCAATATTTCGATACTATTTCATGTAGTATCACGATATGTGATTTGGCTTTCAAATCTCAGAATTTCGCATAATATTGCATTTTAAGCAAGTTTTCTTGCATTTTGTTTCGTACGAAAAATCATCGAGTTTAGCAATATTTTGACGTTTATCATCTCCTTTTCCTTCATGTGATTTAAACAAAATATCATCGAATTAGGCAATATTATGCCGTTTTCCACGTTTTTGTGAATTTTCAGTCCATGGGTATTAATTCATATATATACGATAATAATGATGCAAACACATAATTGATTAGATAATAACCTTAAATACTTCATTACCAATCATCTATTTGTTTGTCGTTAAAATACTGAGTAAGATATTGAAAAGGGGAGAAGTTCGGTTTTTATTGCATATATCGACGTTTCAGCCGGATTAGAGCGGTTTTACGTGTACATCTTCCCTCGTTAATATAAACGGAAAATCAAGAACATTTTAGTTATTTCTAATGAAAACAAATTGTTTTTTATCATTTGTATTGGAAACAACATTGTCATATGTCTTTTCTTGGAACTAAATAATACGAAACCTCGCTCTATGATTTGAAGGTAAAATCCTCAAATATGGTAAAATAGTTACTTTTTCACGTTTATCATGTAGTTTGATATAACGCAAATATATTCATTTTTACCAATATTTCGATACTTTTTCATGTAGTATCACGATATGTGATTTGGCCTTCATATCTCAGAATTTCGCATAATATTGCATTTTAAGCAAGTTTTCTTGCACTTTGTTTCGTACGAAAAATCATCGAATTTAGCAATATTTTGACGTTTATCATCCCCTTTTCCTTCATGTGATTTAAACAAAATATCATCGAATTAGGCAATATTTTGCCGTTTTTTCACGTTTTTGTGAATTTTCAGTCTACGGGTATTAATTCATTATATATACGATAAAAATGATGCAAACACATAATTGATTAGATAATAACCTTAAATAATTCATTTTCAATCAACTATTTGTTTCTCGTTAAAATACTGAGAAAGATATTGAAAAGGGGAGAAGTTCGGTTTTTATTGCATATATCGACGTTTCAGCCGGATTAGAGCGGTTTTACGTGTACATCTTCCCTCGTTAATATAAACGGAAAATCAAGAACATTATAGTTAATTCTAATGAAAACACATTGATTTTTATCATTTGTATTGGAAACAACATTGTCATATGTCTTTTCTTGGAACTAAATAATACGAAACCTCGCTCTATGATTTGAAGGTAAACTCCTCAAATATGGTAAAATAGTGACTTTTTCACGTTAATCATGTAGTTTGATATTACGCAAATATATTCATTTTTACCAATATTTCGATACTATTTCATGTAGTATCACGATATGTGATTTGGCTTTCAAATCTCAGAATTTCGCATAATATTGCATTTTAAGCAAGTTTTCTTGCATTTTGTTTCGTACGAAAAATCATCGAGTTTAGCAATATTTTGACGTTTATCATCTCCTTTTCCTTCATGTGATTTAAACAAAATATCATCGAATTAGGCAATATTATGCCGTTTTCCACGTTTTTGTGAATTTTCAGTCCATGGGTATTAATTCATATATATACGATAATAATGATGCAAACACATAATTGATTAGATAATAACCTTAAATACTTCATTACCAATCATCTATTTGTTTGTCGTTAAAATACTGAGTAAGATATTGAAAAGGGGAGAAGTTCGGTTTTTATTGCATATATCGACGTTTCAGCCGGATTAGAGCGGTTTTACGTGTACATCTTCCCTCGTTAATATAAACGGAAAATCAAGAACATTTTAGTTATTTCTAATGAAAACAAATTGTTTTTTATCATTTGTATTGGAAACAACATTGTCATATGTCTTTTCTTGGAACTAAATAATACGAAACCTCGCTCTATGATTTGAAGGTAAAATCCTCAAATATGGTAAAATAGTTACTTTTTCACGTTTATCATGTAGTTTGATATAACGCAAATATATTCATTTTTACCAATATTTCGATACTTTTTCATGTAGTATCACGATATGTGATTTGGCCTTCAAATCTCAGAATTTCGCATAATATTGCATTTTAAGCAAGTTTTCTTGCATTTTGTTTCGTACGAAAAATCATCGAATTTAGCAATATTTTGACGTTTATCATCCCCTTTTCCTTTATTTGATTTAAACAAAATATCACCGAATTAGGCAATATTTTGCCGTTTTTCAACGTTTTTGTGAATTTTCAGTCTATGGGTATTAATTCATTATATATACGATAAAAATGATGCAAACACATAATTGATTAGATAATAACCTTAAATACTTCATTTTCAATCAACTATTTGTTTCTCGGTAAAATACTGAGTAAGATATTGAAAAGGGGAGAAGTTCTGTTTTTATTGCATATATCGACGTTTCAGCCGGAATAGAGCGATTTTCGTGTACATCTTCCATCGGTAATATAAACGGAAAATCAGGAACATTTTAGTTAATTCTAATGAAAACACATTTATTTTTATCATTTGTATTGGAAACAACATTGTCATATGTCTTTTCTTGGATCAAAATAATACGAAACCTCGCTCTATGATTTGAAGTTAAAATCCTCAAATATGGTTAAATAGTGACTTTTTCACGTTAATCATGTAGTTTGATATTACGCAAATATATTAATTTTTACCGATATTTCGATTCTATTTCATGTAGTATCACGATATGTGATTTGGCCTTCAAATCTCAGAATTTCGCATAATATTGCATTTTAAGCAAGTTTTTTTGCATTTTGTTTCGTACGAAAAATCATCGAATTTAGCAATGTTTTGACGTTTATCATCCCCTTTTCCTTTATTTGATTTAAACAAAATATCATCGAATTAGGCAATATTTTGCCGTTTTTCCACGTTTCTGTGAATTTGCAGTCTATGGGTATTAATTCATTATATATACGATAAAAATTATGCAAACACATAATTAATTAGATAATAACCTTAAATACTTCATTGCAGTCATCTATTTGTTTCTCGTTAAAATACTGAGTAAGATATTGAAAAGGGGAGAAGTTCGGTTTTTATTGCACATATCGACGTTTCAGCTGGATTAGAGCGGTTTTACGTGTACATCTTCCCTCGTTAATATAAACGGAAAATCAAGAACATTATAGTTAATTCTAATGAAAACACATTGTTTTTTATCATTTGTATTGGAAACAACATTGTCATATGTCTTTTCTTGGAACTAAATAATACGAAACCGCGCTCTATGATTTGAAGGTAAAATCCTCAAATATGGTAAAATAGTTACTTTTTCACGTTAATCATGTAGTTTGATATAACGCAAATATATTCATTTTTACCAATATTTCGATACTATTTCATGTAGTATCACGATATGTGATTTGGCCTTCAAATCTCAGAATTTCGCATAATATTGCAGTTTAAGCAAGTTTTCTTGCATTTTGTTTCGTACGAAAAATCATCGAATTTAGCAATATTTTGACGTTTATCATCCCCTTTTCCTTTGTTTGATTTAAACAAAATATCATCGAATTAGGCAATATTTTGCCGTTTTTCAACGTTTTTGTGAATTTTCAGTCTATGGAAATAGACTGAAATATACGATATTTTCAGTCTATGGAAACATACGATAAAAATGATGCAAACACATAATTGATTAAATAATTACCTTAAATACTTCATTTTCAATCATCTATTTGTTTGTCGTTAAAATACTGAGTAAGATATTGATAAGGGGAGAAGTTCTGTTTTTATTGCATATATCGACGTTTCAGTCGGAATAGAGCGGTTTTACGTGTACATCTTCCATCGGTAATATAAACGGAAAATCAGGAATATTTTAGTTAATTCTAATGAAAACTAATTTATTTTTATCATTTGTATTGGAAACAACATTGTCATATGTCTTTTCTTGGATCTTAATAATACGAAACCTCGCTCTATGATTTGAAGTTAAAATCCTCAAATATGGTTAAATAGTGACTTTTTTCACGTTTTTCATGTAGTTTGATAATAAGTAAATTTATTCATTTTTACCAATATTTCGATACTATTTCATGTAGTATCACGATATGTGAATTGGCCTTCAAATCTCAATATTTCGCATAATATTGCATTTTAAGCAAGTTTTCTTGCATTTTGTTTCGTACGAAAAATCATCGAATTTAGCAATATTTTGACGTTTATCATCCCCTTTTCCTTCATGTGATTTAAACAAAATATCATCGAATTAGGCAATATTTTGCCGTTTTTTCACGTTTTTGTGAATTTTCAGTCTATGGGTATTAATTCATTATATATACGATAAAAATGATGCAAACACATAATTGATTAGATAATAACTTTAAATACTTCATTTTCAATCAACTATTTGTTTCTCGTTAAAATACTGAGTAAGATATTGAAAAGGGGAGAAGTTTTGTTTTTATTGCATATATCGACGTTTCAGCCGGAATAGAGCGATTTTCGTGTACATCTTCCATCGGTAATATAAACGGAAAATCAGGAACATTTTAGTTATTTCTAATGAAAACACATTGATTTTTATCATTTGTATTGGAAACAACATTGTCATATGTCTTTTCTTGGATCAAAATAATACGAAACCTCGCTCTATGATTTGACGTTAAAATCCTCAAATATGTTTAAATAGTGACTTTTTCACGTTAATCATGTAGTTTGATATTACGCAAATATATTAATTTTTACCGATATTTCGATTCTATTTCATGTAGTATCACGATATGTGATTTGGCCTTCAAATCTCAGAATTTCGCATAATATTGCATTTTAAGCAAGTTTTTTTGCATTTTGTTTCGTACGAAAAATCATCGAATTTAGCAATATTTTGACGTTTATCATCCCCTTTTCCTTTATTTGATTTAAACAAAATATCATCGAATTAGGCAATATTTTGCCGTTTTTCCACGTTTCTGTGAATTTTCAGTCTATGGGTATTAATTCATTATATATACGATAAAAATGATGCAAACACATAATTAATTAGATTATAACCTTAAATACTTCATTGCAGTCATCTATTTGTTTCTCGTTAAAATACTGAGTAAGATATTGAAAAGGGGAGAAGTTCGGTTTTTATTGCACATATCGACGTTTCAGCTGGATTAGAGCGGTTTTACGTGTACATCTTCCCTCGGTAATATAAACGGAAAATCAAGAACATTATAGTTAATTCTAATGAAAACACATTGTTTTTTATCATTTGTATTGGAAACCACATTGTCATATGTCTTTTCTTGGTCTAAATAATACGAAACCGCGCTCTATGATTTGAAGGTAAAATCCTCAAATATGGTAAAATAGTTACTTTTTCACGTTAATCATGTAGTTTGATATAACGCAAATATATTCATTTTTACCAATATTTCGATACTATTTCATGTAGTATCACGATATGTGATTTGGCCTTCAAATCTCAGAATTTCGCATAATATTGCAGTTTAAGCAAGTTTTCTTGCAGTTTGTTTCGTACGAAAAATCATCGAATTTAGAAATATTTTGACGTTTATCATCCCCTTTTCCTTTGTTTGATTTAAACAAAATATCATCGAATTAGGCAATATTTTGCCGTTTTTCAACGTTTTTGTGAATTTTCAGTCTATGGAAATAGACTGAAATATACGATATTTTCAGTCTATGGAAACATACGATAAAAATGATGCAAACACATAATTGATTAAATAATTACCTTAAATACTTCATTTTCAATCATCTATTTGTTTGTCGTTAAAATACTGAGTAAGATATTGATAAGGGGAGAAGTTCTGTTTTTATTGCATATATCGACGTTTCAGTCGGAATAGAGCGGTTTTACGTGTACATCTTCCATCGGTAATATAAACGGAAAATCAGGAATATTTTAGTTAATTCTAATGAAAACTAATTTATTTTTATCATTTGTATTGGAAACAACATTGTCATATGTCTTTTCTTGGATCTTAATAATACGAAACCTCGCTCTATGATTTGAAGTTAAAATCCTCAAATATGGTTAAATAGTGACTTTTTTCACGTTTTTCATGTAGTTTGATAATAAGTAAATTTATTCATTTTTACCAATATTTCGATACTATTTCATGTAGTATCACGATATGTGAATTGGCCTTCAAATCTCAATATTTCGTATAATATTGCATTTTAAGCACGTTTTCTTGCATTTTGTTTCGTACGAAAAATCATCGAATTTAGCAATATTTTGACGTTTATCATCCCCTTTTCCTTCATGTGATTTAAACAAAATATCATCGAATTAGGCAATATTTTGCCGTTTTTTCACGTTTTTGTGAATTTTCAGTCTATGGGTATTAATTCATTATATATACGATAAAAATGATGCAAACACATAATTGATTAGATAATAACTTTAAATACTTCATTTTCAATCAACTATTTGTTTCTCGTTAAAATACTGAGTAAGATATTGAAAAGGGGAGAAGTTTTGTTTTTATTGCATATATCGACGTTTCAGCCGGAATAGAGCGATTTTCGTGTACATCTTCCATCGGTAATATAAACGGAAAATCAGGAACATTTTAGTTATTTCTAATGAAAACACATTGATTTTTATCATTTGTATTGGAAACAACATTGTCATATGTCTTTTCTTGGATCAAAATAATACGAAACCTCGCTCTATGATTTGACGTTAAAATCCTCAAATATGGTTAAATAGTGACTTTTTCACGTTAATCATTTAGTTTGATATTACGCAAATATATTAATTTTTACCGATATTTCGATTCTATTTCATGTAGTATCACGATATGTGATTTGGCCTTCAAATCTCAGAATTTCGCATAATATTGCATTTTAAGCAAGTTTTCTAGCATTTTGTTTCGTACGAAAAATCATGGAATTTAGCAAAATTTTGACGTTTATCATCCCCTTTTCCTTTATTTGATTTAAACAAAATATCATCGAATTAGGCAATATTTTGCCGTTTTTCCACGTTTCTGTGAATTTTCAGTCTATGGGTATTAATTCATTATATATACGATAAAAATGATGCAAACACATAATTAATTAGATAATAACCTTAAATACTTCATTGCAATCATCTATTTGTTTCTCGTTAAAATACTGAGTAAGATATTGAAAAGGGAAGAAGTTCGGTTTTTATTGCATATATCGACGTTTCAGCCGGATTAGAGCGGTTTTACGTGTACATCTTCCATCGGTAATATAAACGGAAAATCAGGAACATTTTAGTTAATTCTAATGAAAACACATTGATTTTTATCATTTGTATTGGAAACAACATTGTTATATGTCTTTTCTTGGATCTAAATAATACGAAACCTCACTCTATGATTTGAAGTTAAAATCCTCAAATATGGTTAAATAGTGACTTTTTTCACGTTTTTCATGTAGTTTGATATTACGTAAATATATTCATTTTTACCAATATTTCGATACTATTTCATGTAGTATCACGATATGTGATTTGGCCTTCATATCTCAGAATTTCGCATAATATTGCATTTTAAGCAAGTTTTCTTGCATTTTGTTTCGTACGAAAAATCATCGAATTTAGCAATATTTTGACGTTTATCATCCCCTTTTCCTTCATGTGATTTAAACAAAATATCATCGAATTAGGCAATATTTTGCCGTTTTTTCACGTTTTTGTGAATTTTCAGTCTATGGGTATTAATTCATTATATATACGATAAAAATGATGCAAACACATAATTGATTAGATAATAACCTTAAATAATTCATTTTCAATCAACTATTTGTTTCTCGTTAAAATACTGAGAAAGATATTGAAAAGGGGAGAAGTTCGGTTTTTATTGCATATATCGACGTTTCAGCCGGATTAGAGCGGTTTTACGTGTACATCTTCCCTCGTTAATATAAACGGAAAATCAAGAACATTATAGTTAATTCTAATGAAAACACATTGATTTTTATCATTTGTATTGGAAACAACATTGTCATATGTCTTTTCTTGGAACTAAATAATACGAAACCTCGCTCTATGATTTGAAGGTAAACTCCTCAAATATGGTAAAATAGTGACTTTTTCACGTTAATCATGTAGTTTGATATTACGCAAATATATTCATTTTTACCAATATTTCGATACTATTTCATGTAGTATCACGATATGTGATTTGGCCTTCAAATCTCAGAATTTCGCATAATATTGCATTTTAAGCAAGTTTTCTTGCATTTTGTTTCGTACGAAAAGTCATCGAATTTAGCAATATTTTGACGTTTATCATCCCCTTTTCCTTTATTTGATTTAAACAAAATATCATCGAATTAGGCAATATTTTGCCGTTTTTCAACGTTTTTGTGAATTTTCAGTCTATGGAAATACACTGAAATATACGATATTTTCGGTCTATGGAAATATACGATAAAAATGATGCAAACACATAATTGATGAAATAATTACCTCAAATACATCATTTTCAATCATCTTTTTGTTTGTCGTTAAAATACTGAGTAAGATATTGAAAAGGGGAGAAGTTCTGTTTTTATTGCATATATCGACGTTTCAGCCGGATTAGAGCGGTTTTACGTGTACATCTTCCCTCGTTAATATAAACGGAAAATCAAGAACATTATAGTTAATTCTAATGAAAACACATTGTTTTTTACCATTTGTATTGGAAACAACATTGTCATATGTCTTTTCTTGGAACTAAATAATACGAAACCGCGCTCTATGATTTGAAGGTAAAATCCTCAAATATGGTAAAATAGTTACTTTTTCACTTTAATCATGTAGTTTGATATAACGCAAATATATTCATTTTTACCAATATTTCGATACTATTTCATGTAGTATCACGATATGTGATTTGGCCTTCAAATCTCAGAATTTCGCATAATATTGCAGTTTAAGCAAGTTTTCTTGCATTTTGTTTCGTACGAAAAATCATCGAATTTAGCAATATTTTGACGTTTATCATCCCCTTTTCCTTTGTTTGATTTAAACAAAATATCATCGAATTAGGCAATATTTTGCCGTTTTTCAACGTTTTTGTGAATTTTCAGTCTATGGAAATAGACTGAAATATACGATATTTTCAGTCTATGGAAACATACGATAAAAATGATGCAAACACATAATTGATTAAATAATTACCTTAAATACTTCATTTTCAATCATCTATTTGTTTGTCGTTAAAATACTGAGTAAGATATTGATAAGGGGAGAAGTTCTGTTTTTATTGCATATATCGACGTTTCAGTCGGAATAGAGCGGTTTTACGTGTACATCTTCCATCGGTAATATAAACGGAAAATCAGGAATATTTTAGTTAATTCTAATGAAAACTAATTTATTTTTATCATTTGTATTGGAAACAACATTGTCATATGTCTTTTCTTGGATCTTAATAATACGAAACCTCGCTCTATGATTTGAAGTTAAAATCCTCAAATATGGTTAAATAGTGACTTTTTTCACGTTTTTCATGTAGTTTGATAATAAGTAAATTTATTCATTTTTACCAATATTTCGATACTATTTCATGTAGTATCACGATATGTGAATTGGCCTTCAAATCTCAATATTTCGCATAATATTGCATTTTAAGCAAGTTTTCTTGCATTTTGTTTCGTACGAAAAATCATCGAATTTTGCAATATTTTGATGTTTATCATCCCGTTTTCCTTCATGTGATTTAAACAAAATATCATCGAATTAGGCAATATTTTGCCGTTTTTTCACGTTTTTGTGAATTTTCAGTCTATGGGTATTAATTCATTATATATACGATAAAAATGATGCAAACACATAATTGATTAGATTATAACTTTAAATACTTCATTTTCAATCAACTATTTGTTTCTCGTTAAAATACTGAGTAAGACATTGAAAAGGGGAGAAGTTTTGTTTTTATTGCATATATCGACGTTTCAGCCGGAATAGAGCGATTTTCGTGTACATCTTCCATCGGTAATATAAACGGAAAATCAGGAACATTTTAGTTATTTCTAATGAAAACACATTGATTTTTATCATTTGTATTGGAAACAACATTGTCATATGTCTTTTCTTGGATCAAAATAATACGATACCTCGCTCTATGATTTGACGTTAAAATCCTCAAATATGGTTAAATAGTGAATTTTTCACGTTAATCATGTAGTTTGATATTACGCAAATATATTAATTTTTACCAATATTTCGATTCTATTTCATGTAGTATCACGATATGTGATTTGGCCTTCAAATCTCAGAATTTCGCATAATATTGCATTTTAAGCAAGTTTTCTTGCATTTTGTTTCGTACGAAAAATCATGGAATTTAGCAAAATTTTGACGTTTATCATCCCCTTTTCCTTTATTTGATTTAAACAAAATATCATCGAATTAGGCAATATTTTGCCGTTTTTCCACGTTTCTGTGAATTTTCAGTCTATGGGTATTAATTCATTATATATACGATAAAAATGATGCAAACACATAATTAATTAGATAATAACCTTAAATACTTCATTGCAATCATCAATTTGTTTCTCGTTAAAATACTGAGTAAGATATTGAAAAGGGAAGAAGTTCGGTTTTTATTGCATATATCGACGTTTCAGCCGGATTAGAGCGGTTTTACGTGTACATCTTCCATCGGTAATATAAACGGAAAATCAGGAACATTTTAGTTAATTCTAATGAAAACACATTGATTTTTATCATTTGTATTGGAAACAACATTGTCATATGTCTTTTCTTGGGTCCAAATAATACGAAAACTCGCTCTATGATTTGAAGTTAAAATCCTCAAATATGGTTAAATAGTGACTTTTTTCACGTTTTTCATGTAGTTTGATATTACGTAAATATATTCATTTTTACCAATATTTCGATACTATTTCATGTAGTATCACGATATGTGATTTGGCCTTCATATCTCAGAATTTCGCATAATATTGCATTTTAAGCAAGTTTTCTTGCATTTTGTTTCGTACGAAAAATCATCGAATTTAGCAATATTTTGACGTTTATCATCCCCTTTTCCTTCATGTGATTTAAACAAAATATCATCGAATTAGGCAATATTTTGCCGTTTTTTCACGTTTTTGTTGTGAATTTTCAGTCTATGGGTATTAATTCATTATATATACGATAAAAATGATGCAAACACATAATTAATTAGATAATAACCTTAAATACTTCATTGCAATCATCTATTTGTTTCTCGTTAAAATACTGAGTAAGATATTGAAAAGGGAAGAAGTTCGGTTTTTATTGCATATATCGACGTTTCAGCCGGATTAGAGCGGTTTTACGTGTACATCTTCCCTCGTTAATATAAACGGAAAATCAAGAACATTATAGTTAATTCTAATGAAAACACATTGATTTTTATCATTTGTATTGGAAACAACATTGTCATATGTCTTTTCTTGGAACTAAATAATACGAAACCTCGCTCTATGATTTGAAGGTAAACTCCTCAAATATGGTAAAATAGTGACTTTTTCACGTTAATCATGTAGTTTGATATTACGCAAATATATTCATTTTTACCAATATTTCGATACTATTTCATGTAGTATCACGATATGTGATTTGGCCTTCAAATCTCAGAATTTTGCATAATATTGCATTTTAAGCAAGTTTTCTTGCATTTTGTTTCGTACGAAAAATCATCGAATTTAGCAATATTTTGACGTTCATCATCCCCTTTTCCTTTATTTGATTTAAACAAAATATCATCGAATTAGGCAATATTTTGCCGTTTTTCAACGTTTTTGTGAATTTTCAGTCTATGGAAATACACTGAAATATACGATATTTTCGGTCTATGGAAATATACGATAAAAATGATGCAAACACATAATTGATGAAATAATTACCTTAAATACATCATTTTCAATCATCTTTTTGTTTGTCGTTAAAATACTGAATAAGATATTGAAAAGGGGAGAAGTTCTGTTTTTATTGCATATATCGACGTTTCAGCCGGATTAGAGCGGTTTTACGTGTACATCTTCCCTCGTTAATATAAACGGAAAATCAAGAACATTTTAGTTATTTCTAATGAAAACAAATTGTTTTTTATCATTTGTATTGGAAACAACATTGTCATATGTCTTTTCTTGGAACTAAATAATACGAAACCTCGCTCTATGATTTGAAGGTAAAATCCTCAAATATGGTAAAATAGTTACTTTTTCACGTTTATCATGTAGTTTGATATAACGCAAATATATTCATTTTTACCAATATTTCGATACTATTTCATGTAGTATCACGATATGTGATTTGGCCTTCAAATCTCAGAATTACGCATAATATTGCATTTTAAGCAAGTTTTCTTGCATTTTGTTTCGTACGAAAAATCATCGAATTTAGCAATATTTTGACGTTTATCATCCCCTTTTCCTTTATTTGATTTAAACAAAATATCATCGAATTAGGCAATATTTTGCCGTTTTTCCACGTTTCTGTGAATTTTCAGTCTATGGGTATTAATTCATTATATATACGATAAAAATGATGCAAACACATAATTAATTAGATATTAACCTTAAATACTTCATTGCAATCATCTATTTGTTTCTGGTTAAAATACTGAGTAAGATATTGAAAAGGGAAGAAGTTCGGTTTTTATTGCATATATCGACGTTTCAGCCGGATTAGAGCGGTTTTTCGTGTACATCTTCCATCGGTAATATAAACGGAAAATCAGGAACATTTTAGTTAATTCTAATGAAAACACATTAATTTTTATCATTTGTATTGGAAACAACATTGTTATATGTCTTTTCTTGGATCTAAATAATACGAAACCTCGCTCTATGATTTGAAGTTAAAATCCTCAAATATGGTTAAATAGTGACCTTTTTCACGTTTTTCATGTAGTTTGATATTACGTAAATATATTCATTTTTACCAATATTTCGATACTATTTCATGTAGTATCACGATATGTGAATTGGCCTTCAAATCTCAATATTTCGCATAATATTGTATTTTAAGCAGGTTTTCTTGCATTTTGTTTCGTACGAAAAATCATCGAATTTAGCAATATTTTGACGTTTATCATCTCCTTTTCCTTCATGTGATTTAAACAAAATATGATCGAATTAGGCAATATTTTGCCGTTTTTTCACGTTTTTGTGAATTTTCAGTCTATGGGTATTAATTCATTATATATACGATAAAAATGATGCAAACACATAATTGATTAGATAATAACCTTAAATAATTCATTTTCAATCAACTATTTGTTTCTCGTTAAAATACTGAGAAAGATATTGAAAAGGGGAGAAGTTCGGTTTTTATTGCATATATCGACGTTTCAGCCGGATTAGAGCGGTTTTACGTGTACATCTTCCCTCGTTAATATAAACGGAAAATCAAGAACATTATAGTTAATTCTAATGAAAACACATTGATTTTTATCATTTGTATTGGAAACAACATTGTCATATGTCTTTTCTTGGAACTAAATAATACGAAACCTCGCTCTATGATTTGAAGGTAAACTCCTCAAATATGGTAAAATAGTGACTTTTTCACGTTAATCATGTAGTTTGATATTACGCAAATATATTCATTTTTACCAATATTTCGATACTATTTCATGTAGTATCAAGATATGTGATTTGGCTTTCAAATCTCAGAATTTCGCATAATATTGCATTTTAAGCAAGTTTTCTTGCATTTTGTTTCGTACGAAAAATCATCGAGTTTAGCAATATTTTGACGTTTATCATCTCCTTTTCCTTCATGTGATTTAAACAAAATATCATCGAATTAGGCAATATTTTGCCGTTTTCCACGTTTTTGTGAATTTTCAGTCCATGGGTATTAATTCATATATATACGATAATAATGATGCAAACACATAATTGATTAGATAATAACCTTAAATACTTCATTACCAATCATCTATTTGTTTGTCGTTAAAATACTGAGTAAGATATTGAAAAGGGGAGAAGTTCGGTTTTTATTGCATATATCGACGTTTCAGCCGGATTAGAGCGGTTTTACGTGTACATCTTCCCTCGTTAATATAAACGGAAAATCAAGAACATTTTAGTTATTTCTAATGAAAACACATTGATTTTTATCATTTGTATTGGAAACAACATTGTCATATGTCTTTTCTTGGAACTAAATAATACGAAACCTCGCTCTATGATTTGAAGGTAAACTCCTCAAATATGGTAAAATAGTGACTTTTTCACGTTAATCATGTAGTTTGATATTACGCAAATATATTCATTTTTACCAATATTTCGATACTATTTCATGTAGTATCACGATATGTGATTTGGCCTTCAAATCTCAGAATTTCGCATAATATTGCATTTTAAGCAAGTTTTCTTGCATTTTGTTTCGTACGAAAAATCATCGAGTTTAGCAATATTTTGAAGTTTATCATCTCCTTTTCCTTCATGTGATTTAAACAAAATATCATCGAATTAGGCAATATTTTGCCGTTTTCCACGTTTTTGTGAATTTTCAGTCCATGGGTATTAATTCATATATATACGATAATAATGATGCAAACACATAATTGATTAGATAATAACCTTAAATACTTCATTACCAATCATCTATTTGTTTGTCGTTAAAATACTGAGTAAGATATTGAAAAGGGGAGAAGTTCGGTTTTTATTGCATATATCGACGTTTCAGCCGGATTAGAGCGGTTTTACGTGTACATCTTCCCTCGTTAATATAAACGGAAAATCAAGAACATTTTAGTTATTTCTAATGAAAACACATTGATTTTTATCATTTGTATTGGAAACAACATTGTCATATGTCTTTTCTTAGAACTAAATAATACGAAACCTCGCTCTATGATTTGAAGGTAAAATCCTCAAATATGGTAAAATAGTGACTTTTTCACGTTAATCATGTAGTTTGATATTACGCAAATATATTCATTTTTACCAATATTTCGATACTATTTCATGTAGTATCACGATATGTGATTTGGCCTTCAAATCTCAGAATTTCGCATAATATTGCATTTTAAGCAAGTTTTCTTGCATTTTGTTTCGTACGAAAAATCATCGAATTTAGCAATATTTTGACGTTTATCATCCCCTTTTCCTTTATTTGATTTAAACAAAATATCATCGAATTAGGCAATATTTTGCCGTTTTTCAACGTTTTTGTGAATTTTCAGTCTATGGAAATACACTGAAATATACGATATTTTCGGTCTATGGAAATATACGATAAAAATGATGCAAACACATAATTGATGAAATAATTACCTTAAATACATCATTTTCAATCATCTTTTTGTTTGTCGTTAAAATACTGAGTAAGATATTGAAAAGGGGAGAAGTTCTGTTTTTATTGCATATATCGACGTTTCTGCCGGATTAGAGCGGTTTTACGTGTACATCTTCCCTCGTTAATATAAACGGAAAATCAAGAACATTTTAGTTATTTCTAATGAAAACAAATTGTTTTTTATCATTTGTATTGGAAACAACATTGTCATATGTCTTTTCTTGGAACTAAATAATACGAAACCTCGCTCTATGATTTGAAGGTAAAATCCTCAAATATGGTAAAATAGTTACTTTTTCACGTTTATCATGTAGTTTGATATAACGCAAATATATTCATTTTTACCAATATTTCGATACTATTTCATGTAGTATCACGATATGTGATTTGGCCTTCAAATCTCAGAATTACGCATAATATTGCATTTTAAGCAAGTTTTCTTGCATTTTGTTTCGTACGAAAAATCATCGAATTTAGCAATATTTTGACGTTTATCATCCCCTTTTCCTTTATTTGATTTAAACAAAATATCATCGAATTAGGCAATATTTTGCCGTTTTTCAACGTTTTTGTGAATTTTCAGTCAATGGGTATTAATTCATTATATATACGATAAAAATGATGCAAACACATAATTGATTAGATAATAACCTTAAATACTTCATTTTCAATCAACTATTTGTTTCTCGTTAAAATACTGAGTAAGATATTGAAAAGGGGAGAAGTTCTGTTTTTATTGCATATATCGACGTTTCAGCCGGAATAGAGCGATTTTCGTGTACATCTTCAATCGGTAATATAAACGGAAAATCAGGAACATTTTAGTTAATTCTAATGAAAACACATTGATTTTTATCATTTGTATTGGAAACAACATTGTCATATGTCTTTTCTTGGATCAAAATAATACGAAACCTCGCTCTATGATTTGAAGTTAAAATCCTCAAATATGGTTAAATAGTGACTTTTTCACGTTAATCATGTAGTTTGATATTACGCAAATATATTAATTTTTACCGATATTTCGATTCTATTTCATGTAGTATCACGATATGTGATTTGGCCTTCAAATCTCAGAATTTCGCATAATATTGCATTTTAAGCAAGTTTTTTTGCATTTTGTTTCGTACGAAAAATCATCGAATTTAGCAATATTTTGACGTTTATCATCCCCTTTTCCTTTATTTGATTTAAACAAAATATCATCGAATTAGGCAATATTTTGCCGTTTTTCCACGTTTCTGTGAATTTTCAGTCTATGGGTATTAATTCATTATATATACGATAAAAATGATGCAAACACATAATTAATTAGATAATAACCTTAAATACTTCATTGCAATCATCTATTTGTTTCTCGTTAAAATACTGAGTAAGATATTGAAAAGGGAAGAAGTTCGGTTTTTATTGCATATATCGACGTTTCAGCCGGATTAGAGCGGTTTTTCGTGTACATCTTCCATCGGTAATATAAACGGAAAATCAGGAACATTTTAGTTAATTCTAATGAAAACACATTGATTTTTATCATTTGTATTGGAAACAACATTGTTATATGTCTTTTCTTGGATCTAAATAATACGAAACCTCGCTCTATGATTTGAAGTTAAAATCCTCAAATATGGTTAAATAGTGACCTTTTTCACGTTTTTCATGTAGTTTGATATTACGTAAATATATTTATTTTTACCAATATTTCGATACTATTTCATGTAGTATCACGATATGTGAATTGGCCTTCAAATCTCAATATTTCGCATAATATTGTATTTTAAGCAGGTTTTCTTGCATTTTGTTTCGTACGAAAAATCATCGAATTTAGCAATATTTTGACGTTTATCATCTCCTTTTCCTTCATGTGATTTAAACAAAATATCATCGAATTAGGCAATATTTTGCCGTTTTTTCACGTTTTTGTGAATTTTCAGTCTATGGGTATTAATTCATTATATATACGATAAAAATGATGCAAACACATAATTGATTAGATAATAACCTTAAATACTTCATTTTCAATCAACTATTTGTTTCTCGTTAAAATACTGAGTAAGATATTGAAAAGGGGAGAAGTTCGGTTTTTATTGCATATATCGACGTTTCAGCCGGATTAGAGCGGTTTTACGTGTACATCTTCCCTCGTTAATATAAACGGAAAATCAAGAACATTATAGTTAATTCTAATGAAAACACATTGATTTTTATCATTTGTATTGGAAACAACATTGTCATATGTCTTTTCATGGAACTAAATAATACGAAACCTCGCTCTATGATTTGAAGGTAAACTCCTCAAATATGGTAAAATAGTGACTTTTTCACGTTAATCATGTAGTTTGATATTACGCAAATATATTCATTTTTACCAATATTTCGATACTATTTCATGTAGTATCACGATATGTGATTTGGCTTTCAAATCTCAGAATTTCGCATAATATTGCATTTTAAGCAAGTTTTCTTGCATTTTGTTTCGTACGAAAAATCATCGAGTTTAGCAATATTTTGACCTTTATCATCTCCTTTTCCTTCATGTGATTTAAACAAAATATCATCGAATTAGGCAATATTTTGCCGTTTTCCACGTTTTTGTGAATTTTCAGTCCATGGGTATTAATTCATATATATACGATAATAATGATGCAAACACATAATTGATTAGATAATAACCTTAAATACTTCATTACCAATCAACTATTTGTTTCTCGTTAAAATACTGAGTAAGATATTGAAAAGGGGAGAAGTTCTGTTTTTATTGCATATATCGACGTTTCAGCCGGAATAGAGCGATTTTCGTGTACATCTTCAATCGGTAATATAAACGGAAAATCAGGAACATTTTAGTTAATTCTAATGAAAACACATTGATTTTTATCATTTGTATTGGAAACAACATTGTCATATGTCTTTTCTTGGATCAAAATAATACGAAACCTCGCTCTATGATTTGAAGTTAAAATCCTCAAATATGGTTAAATAGTGACTTTTTCACGTTAATCATGTAGTTTGATATTACGCAAATATATTAATTTTTACCGATATTTCGATTCTATTTCATGTAGTATCACGATATGTGATTTGGCCTTCAAATCTCAGAATTTCGCATAATATTGCATTTTAAGCAAGTTTTTTTGCATTTTGTTTCGTACGAAAAATCATCGAATTTAGCAATATTTTGACGTTTATCATCCCCTTTTCCTTTATTTGATTTAAACAAAATATCATCGAATTAGGCAATATTTTGCCGTTTTTCCACGTTTCTGTGAATTTTCAGTCTATGGGTATTAATTCATTATATATACGATAAAAATGATGCAAACACATAATTAATTAGATAATAACCTTAAATACTTCATTGCAATCATCTATTTGTTTCTCGTTAAAATACTGAGTAAGATATTGAAAAGGGAAGAAGTTCGGTTTTTATTGCATATATCGACGTTTCAGCCGGATTAGAGCGGTTTTTCGTGTACATCTTCCATCGGTAATATAAACGGAAAATCAGGAACATTTTAGTTAATTCTAATGAAAACACATTGATTTTTATCATTTGTATTGGAAACAACATTGTTATATGTCTTTTCTTGGATCTAAATAATACGAAACCTCGCTCTATGATTTGAAGTTAAAATCCTCAAATATGGTTAAATAGTGACCTTTTTCACGTTTTTCATGTAGTTTGATATTACGTAAATATATTTATTTTTACCAATATTTCGATACTATTTCATGTAGTATCACGATATGTGAATTGGCCTTCAAATCTCAATATTTCGCATAATATTGTATTTTAAGCAGGTTTTCTTGCATTTTGTTTCGTACGAAAAATCATCGAATTTAGCAATATTTTGACGTTTATCATCTCCTTTTCCTTCATGTGATTTAAACAAAATATCATCGAATTAGGCAATATTTTGCCGTTTTTTCACGTTTTTGTGAATTTTCAGTCTATGGGTATTAATTCATTATATATACGATAAAAATGATGCAAACACATAATTGATTAGATAATAACCTTAAATAATTCATTTTCAATCAACTATTTGTTTCTCGTTAAAATACTGAGAAAGATATTGAAAAGGGGAGAAGTTCGGTTTTTATTGCATATATCGACGTTTCAGCCGGATTAGAGCGGTTTTACGTGTACATCTTCCCTCGTTAATATAAACGGAAAATCAAGAACATTATAGTTAATTCTAATGAAAACACATTGATTTTTATCATTTGTATTGGAAACAACATTGTCATATGTCTTTTCATGGAACTAAATAATACGAAACCTCGCTCTATGATTTGAAGGTAAACTCCTCAAATATGGTAAAATAGTGACTTTTTCACGTTAATCATGTAGTTTGATATTACGCAAATATATTCATTTTTACCAATATTTCGATACTATTTCATGTAGTATCACGATATGTGATTTGGCTTTCAAATCTCAGAATTTCGCATAATATTGCATTTTAAGCAAGTTTTCTTGCATTTTGTTTCGTACGAAAAATCATCGAGTTTAGCAATATTTTGACCTTTATCATCTCCTTTTCCTTCATGTGATTTAAACAAAATATCATCGAATTAGGCAATATTTTGCCGTTTTCCACGTTTTTGTGAATTTTCAGTCCATGGGTATTAATTCATATATATACGATAATAATGATGCAAACACATAATTGATTAGATAATAACCTTAAATACTTCATTACCAATCATCTATTTGTTTGTCGTTAAAATACTGAGTAAGATATTGAAAAGGGGAGAAGTTCGGTTTTTATTGCATATATCGACGTTTCAGCCGGATTAGAGCGGTTTTACGTGTACATCTTCCCTCGTTAATATAAACGGAAAATCAAGAACATTTTAGTTATTTCTAATGAAAATACATTGATTTTTATCATTTGTATTGGAAACAACATTGTCATATGTCTTTTCTTAGAACTAAACAATACGAAACCTCGCTCTATGATTTGAAGGTAAAATCCTCAAATATGGTAAAATAGTGACTTTTTCACGTTAATCATGTAGTTTGATATTACGCAAATATATTCATTTTTACCAATATTTCGATACTATTTCATGTTGTATCACGATATGTGATTTGGCCTTCAAATCTCAGAATTTCGCATAATATTGCATTTTAAGCAAGTTTTCTTGCATTTTGTTTCGTACGAAAAATCATCGAATTTAGCAATATTTTGACGTTTATCATCCCCTTTTCCTTTATTTGATTTAAACAAAATATCATCGAATTAGGCAATATTTTGCCGTTTTTCAACGTTTTTGTGAATTTTCAGTCTATGGAAATACACTGAAATATACGATATTTTCAGTCTATGGAAATATACGATAAAAATGATGCAAACACATAATTGATGAAATAATTACCTTAAATACATCATTTTCAATCATCTTTTTGTTTGTCGTTAAAATACTGAGTAAGATATTGAAAAGGGGAGAAGTTCTGTTTTTATTGCATATATCGACGTTTCAGCCGGATTAGAGCGGTTTTACGTGAACATCTTCCCTCGTTAATATAAACGGAAAATCAAGAACATTTTAGTTATTTCTAATGAAAACAAATTGTTTTTTATCATTTGTATTGGAAACAACATTGTCATATGTCTTTTCTTGGAACTAAATAATACGAAACCTCGCTCTATGATTTGAAGGTAAAATCCTCAAATATGGTAAAATAGTTACTTTTTCACGTTTATCATGTAGTTTGATATAACGCAAATATATTCATTTTTACCAATATTTCGATACTATTTCATGTAGTATCACGATATGTGATTTGGCCTTCAAATCTCAGAATTACGCATAATATTGCATTTTAAGCAAGTTTTCTTGCATTTTGTTTCGTACGAAAAATCATCGAATTTAGCAATATTTTGACGTTTATCATCCCCTTTTCCTTTATTTGATTTAAACAAAATATCATCGAATTAGGCAATATTTTGCCGTTTTTCAACGTTTTTGTGAATTTTCAGTCTATGGGTATTAATTCATTATATATACGATAAAAATGATGCAAACACATAATTGATTAGATAATAACCTTAAATACTTCATTTTCAATCAACAATTTGTTTCTCGTTAAAATACTGAGTAAGATATTGAAAAGGGGAGAAGTTCTGTTTTTATTGCATATATCGACGTTTCAGCCGGAATAGAGCGATTTTCGTGTACATCTTCCATCGGTAATATAAACGGAAAATCAGGAACATTTTAGTTAATTCTAATGAAAACACATTGATTTTTATCATTTGTATTGGAAACAACATTGTCATATGTCTTTTCTTGGATCAAAATAATACGAAACCTCGCTCTATGATTTGACGTTAAAATCCTCAAATATGGTTAAATAGTGACTTTTTCACGTTAATCATGTAGTTTGATATTACGCAAATATATTAATTTTTACCGATATTTCGATTCTATTTCATGTAGTATCACGATATGTGATTTGGCCTTCAAATCTCAGAATTTCGCATAATATTGCATTTTAAGCAAGTTTTTTTGCATTTTGTTTCGTACGAAAAATCATCGAATTTAGCAATATTTTGACGTTTATCATCCCCTTTTCCTTTATTTGATTTAAACAAAATATCATCGAATTAGGCAATATTTTGCCGTTTTTCCACGTTTCTGTGAATTTTCAGTCTATGGGTATTAATTCATTATATATACGATAAAAATGATGCAAACACATAATTAATTAGATAATAACCTTAAATACTTCATTGCAGTCATCTATTTATTTCTCGTTAAAATACTGAGTAAGATATTGAAAAGGGAAGAAGTTCGGTTTTTATTGCATATATCGACGTTTCAGCCGGATTAGAGCGGTTTTTCGTGTACATCTTCCATCGGTAATATAAACGGAAAATCAGGAACATTTTAGTTAATTCTAATGAAAACACATTGATTTTTATAATTTGTATTGGAAACAACATTGTTATATGTCTTTTCTTGGATCTAAATAATACGAAACCTCGCTCTATGATTTGAAGTTAAAATCCTCAAATATGGTTAAATAGTGACCTTTTTCACGTTTTTCATGTAGTTTGATATTACGTAAATATATTCATTTTTACCAATATTTCGATACTATTTCATGTAGTATCACGATATGTGAATTGGCCTTCAAATCTCAATATTTCGCATAATATTGTATTTTAAGCAGGTTTTCTTGCATTTTGTTTCGTACGAAAAATCATCGAATTTAGCAATATTTTGACGTTTATCATCTCCTTTTCCTTCATGTGATTTAAACAAAATATCATCGAATTAGGCAATATTTTGCCGTTTTCCACGTTTTTGTTAATTTTCCGTCCATGGGTATTAATTCATATATATACGATAAAAATGATGCAAACACATAATTGATTAGATAATAACTTTAAATACTTCATTTTCAATCAACTATTTGTTTCTCGTTAAAATTCTGAGTAAGATATTGAAAAGGGGAGAAGTTCTGTTTTTATTGCATATATCGACGTTTCAGTCGGAATAGAGCGGTTTTACGTGTACATCTTCCATCGGTAATATAAACGGAAAATCAGGAACATTTTAGGTAATTCTAATGAAAACTAATTTATTTTTATCATTTGTATTGGAAACAACATTGTCATATGTCTTTTCTTGGATCTAAATAATACGAAACCTCGCTCTATGATTTGAAGTTAAAATCCTCAAATATGGTTAAATAGTGACTTTTTCACGTTAATCATGTAGTTTGATATTACGCAAATATATTAATTTTTACCAATATTTCGATTGTATTTCATGTAGTATCACGATATGTGATTTGGCCTTCAAATCTCAGAATTTCGCATAATATTGCATTTTAAGCAAGTTTTCTTGCATTTTGTTTCGTACGAAAAATCATCGAATTTAGCAATATTTTGACGTTTATCATCTCCTTTTCCTTCATGTGATTTAAACAAAATATCATCGAATTAGGCAATATTTTGCCGTTTTTCGACGTTTTTGTGAATTTTCCGTCCATGGGTATTAATTCATATATATACGATAAAAATGATGCAAACACATAATTGATTAGATAATAACCTTAAATAATTCATTTTCAATCAACTATTTGTTTCTCGTTAAAATTCTGAGAAAGATATTGAAAAGGGGAGAAGTTCGGTTTTTATTGCATATATCGACGTTTCAGCCGGATTAGAGCGGTTTTACGTGTACATCTTCCCTCGTTAATATAAACGGAAAATCAAGAACATTATAGTTAATTCTAATGAAAACACATTGATTTTTATCATTTGTATTGGAAACAACATTGTCATATGTCTTTTCTTGGAACTAAATAATACGAAACCTCGCTCTATGATTTGAAGGTAAACTCCTCAAATATGGTAAAATAGTGACTTTTTCACGTTAATCATGTAGTTTGATATTACGCAAATATATTCATTTTTACCAATATTTCGATACTATTTCATGTAGTATCACGATATGTGATTTGGCTTTCAAATCTCAGAATTTCGCATAATATTGCATTTTAAGCAAGTTTTCTTGCATTTTGTTTCGTACGAAAAATCATCGAGTTTAGCAATATTTTGACGTTTATCATCTCCTTTTCCTTCATGTGATTTAAACAAAATATCATCGAATTAGGCAATATTTTGCCGTTTTCCACGTTTTTGTGAATTTTCAGTCCATGGGTATTAATTCATATATATACGATAATAATAATGCAAACACATAATTGATTAGATAATAACCTTAAATACTTCATTACCAATCATCTATTTGTTTGTCGTTAAAATACTGAGTAAGATATTGAAAAGGGGAGAAGTTCGGTTTTTATTGCATATATCGACGTTTCAGCCGGATTAGAGCGGTTTTACGTGTACATCTTCCCTCGTTAATATAAACGGAAAATCAAGAACATTTTAGTTATTTCTAATGAAAACACATTGATTTTTATCATTTGTATTGGAAACAACATTGTCATATGTCTTTTCTTAGAACTAAATAATACGAAACCTCGCTCTATGATTTGAAGGTAAAATCCTCAAATATGGTAAAATAGTGACTTTTTCACGTTAATCATGTAGTTTGATATTACGCAAATATATTCATTTTTACCAATATTTCGATACTATTTCATGTAGTATCACGATATGTGATTTGGCCTTCAAATCTCAGAATTTCGCATAATATTGCATTTTAAGCAAGTTTTCTTGCATTTTGTTTCGTACGAAAAATCATCGAATTTAGCAATATTTTGACGTTTATCATCCCCTTTTCCTTTATTTGATTTAAACAAAATATCATCGAATTAGGCAATATTTTGCCGTTTTTCAACGTTTTTGTGAATTTTCAGTCTATGGGTATTAATTCATTATATATACGATAAAAATGATGCAAACACATAATTAATTAGATAATAACCTTAAATACTTCATTGCAGTCATCTGTTTGTTTCTCGTTAAAATACTGAGTAAGATATTGAAAAGGGAAGAAGTTCGGTTTTTATTGCATATATCGACGTTTCAGCCGGATTAGAGCGGTTTTTCGTGTACATCTTCCATCGGTAATAT
This sequence comes from Procambarus clarkii, assembly GCF_040958095.1. NCBI lineage: Eukaryota > Metazoa > Arthropoda > Malacostraca > Decapoda > Cambaridae > Procambarus > Procambarus clarkii. The sequence continues at coordinate 44,319,350 of NC_091179.1, read as the reverse complement.
AAACGGAAAATCAGGAACATTTTAGTTAATTCTAATGAAAACACATTGATTTCTATCATTTGTATTGGAAACAACATTGTTATATGTCTTTTCTTGGATCTAAATAATACGAAACCTCGCTCTATGATTTGAAGTTAAAATCCTCAAATATGGTTAAATAGTGACCTTTTTCACGTTTTTCATGTAGTTTGATATTACGTAAATATATTCATTTTTACCAATATTTCGATACTATTTCATGTAGTATCACGATATGTGAATTGGCCTTCAAATCTCAATATTTCGCATAATATTGTATTTTAAGCAGGTTTTCTTGCATTTTGTTTCGTACGAAAAATCAACGAATTTAGCAATATTTTGACGTTTATCATCTCCTTTTCCTTCATGTGATTTAAACAAAATATCATCGAATTAGGCAATATTTTGCTGTTTTCCACGTTTTTGTTAATTTTCCGTCCATGGGTATTAATTCATATATATACGATAAAAATGATGCAAACACATAATTGATTAGATAATAACCTTAAATACTTCATTTTCAATCAACTATTTGTTTCTCGTTAAAATTCTGAGTAAGATATTGAAAAGGGGAGAAGTTCTGTTTTTATTGCATATATCGACGTTTCAGTCGGAATAGAGCGGTTTTACGTGTACATCTTCCATCGGTAATATAAACGGAAAATCAGGAACATTTTAGGTAATTCTAATGAAAACTAATTTATTTTTATCATTTGTATTGGAAACAACATTGTCATATGTCTTTTCTTGGATCTAAATAATACGAAACCTCGCTCTATGATTTGAAGTTAAAATCCTCAAATATGGTTAAATAGTGACTTTTTCACGTTAATCATGTAGTTTGATATTACGCAAATATATTAATTTTTACCAATATTTCGATTCTATTTCATGTAGTATCACGATATGTGATTTGGCCTTCAAATCTCAGAATTTCGCATAATATTGCATTTTAAGCAAGTTTTCTTGCATTTTGTTTCGTACGAAAAATCATCGAATTTAGCAATATTTTGACGTTTATCATCTCCTTTTCCTTCATGTGATTTAAACAAAATATCATCGAATTAGGCAATATTTTGCCGTTTTTCAACGTTTTTGTGAATTTTCAGTCACTGGAAATAGACTGAAATATACGATATTTTCAGTCTATGGAAACATACGATAAAAATGATGCAAACACATAATTGATTAAATAATTACCTTAAATACTTCATTTTCAATCATCTATTTGTTTCTCGTTAAAATACTGAGTAAGATATTGAAAAGGGGAGAAGTTCTGTTTTTATTGCATATATCGACGTTTCAGTCGGAATAGAGCGGTTTTACGTGTACATCTTCCATCGGTAATATAAACGGAAAATCAGGAACATTTTAGTTAATTCTAATGAAAACTAATTCATTTTTATCATTTGTATTGGAAACAACATTGTCATATGTCTTTTCTTGGATCTTAATAATACGAAACCTCGCTCTATGATTTGAAGTTAAAATCCTCAAATATGGTTAAATAGTGACTTTTTTCACGTTTTTCATGTAGTTTGATAATAAGTAAATATATTCATTTTTACCAATATTTCGATACTATTTCATGTAGTATCACGATATGTGAATTGGCCTTCAAATCTCAATATTTCGCATAATATTGCATTTTAAGCAAGTTTTCTTGCATTTTGTTTCGTACGAAAAATTATCGAATTTAGCAATATTTTGACGTTTATCATCCCCTTTTCCTTCATGTGATTTAAACAAAATATCATCGAATTAGGCAATATTTTGCCGTTTTTTCACGTTTTTGTGAATTTTCAGTCTTTGGGTATTAATTCATTATATATACGATAAAAATGATGCAAACACATAATTGATTAGATAATAACTTTAAATACTTCATTTTCAATCAACTATTTGTTTCTCGTTGAAATACTGAGTAAGATATTGAAAAGGGGAGAAGTTCTGTTTTTATTGCATATATCGACGTTTCAGCCGGAATAGAGCGATTTTCGTGTACATCTTCCATCGGTAATATAAACGGAAAATCAGGAACATTTTAGTTATTTCTAATGAAAACACATTGATTTTTATCATTTGTATTGGAAACAACATTGTCATATGTCTTTTCTTGGATCAAAATAATACGAAACCTCGCTCTATGATTTGAAGTTAAAATCCTCAAATATGGTTAAATAGTGACTTTTTCACGTTAATCATGTAGTTTGATATTACGCAAATATATTAATTTTTACCAATATTTCGATTCTATTTCATGTAGTATCACGATATGTGATTTGGCCTTCAAATCTCAGAATTTCGCATAATATTGCATTTTAAGCAAGTTTTCTTGCATTTTGTTTCGTACGAAAAATCATGGAATTTAGCAATATTTTGACGTTTATCATCCCCTTTTCCTTTATTTGATTTAAACAAAATATCATCGAATTAGGCAATATTTTGCCGTTTTTCCACGTTTCTGTGAATTTTCAGTCCATGGGTATTAATTCATTATATATACGATCAAAATGATGCAAACACATAATTGATTAGATAATAACCTTAAATACTTCATTACCAATCATCTATTTGTTTGTCGTTAAAATACTGAGTAAGATATTGAAAAGGGGAGAAGTTCGGTTTTTATTGCATATATCGACGTTTCAGCCGGATTAGAGCGGTTTTACGTGTACATCTTCCCTCGTTAATATAAACGGAAAATCAAGAACATTTTAGTTATTTCTAATGAAAACACATTGATTTTTATCATTTGTATTGGAAACAACATTGTCATATGTCTTTTCTTAGAACTAAATAATACGAAACCTCGCTCTATGATTTGAAGGTAAAATCCTCAAATATGGTAAAATAGTGACTTTTTCACGTTAATCATGTAGTTTGATATTACGCAAATATATTCATTTTTACCAATATTTCGATACTATTTCATGTAGTATCACGATATGTGATTTGGCCTTCAAATCTCAGAATTTCGCATAATATTGCATTTAAAGCAAGTTTTCTTGCATTTTGTTTCGTACGAAAAATCATCGAATTTAGCAATATTTTGACGTTTATCATCCCCTTTTCCTTTATTTGATTTAAACAAAATATCATCGAATTAGGCAATATTTTGCCGTTTTTCAACGTTTTTGTGAATTTTCAGTCTATGGAAATACACTAAAATATACGATATTTTCAGTCTATGGAAATATACGATAAAAATGATGCAAACACATAATTGATGAAATAATTACCTTAAATACTTCATTTTCAATCATCTTTTTGTTTGTCGTTAAAATACTGAGTAAGATATTGAAATGGGGAGAAGTTCGGTTTTTATTGCATATATCGACGTTTCAGCCGGATTAGAGCGGTTTTACGTGTACATCTTCCCTCGTTAATATAAACAGAAAATCAAGAACATTTTAGTTATTTCTAATGAAAACAAATTGTTTTTTATCATTTGTATTGGAAACAACATTGTCATATGTCTTTTCTTGGAACTAAATAATACGAAACCTCGCTCTATGATTTGAAGGTAAAATCCTCAAATATGGTAAAATAGTTACTTTTTCACGTTTATCATGTAGTTTGATATAACGCAAATATATTCATTTTTACCAATATTTCGATACTATTTCATGTAGTATCACGATATGTGATTTGGCCTTCAAATCTCAGAATTTCGCATAATATTGCATTTTAAGCAAGTTTTCTTGCATTTTGTTTCGTACGAAAAATCATCGAATTTAGCAATATTTTGACGTTCATCATCCCCTTTTCCTTTATTTGATTTAAACAAAATATCATCGAATTAGGCAATATTTTGCCGTTTTTCAACGTTTTTGTGAATTTTCAGTCTATGGGTATTAATTCATTATATATACGATAAAAATGATGCAAACACATAATTGATTAGATAATAACCTTAAATACTTCATTTTCAATCAACTATTTGTTTCTCGTTAAAATACTGAGTAAGATATTGAAAAGGGGAGAAGTTCTGTTTTTATTGCATATATCGACGTTTCAGCCGGAATAGAGCGATTTTCGTGTACATCTTCCATCGGTAATATAAACGGAAAATCAGGAACATTTTAGTTAATTCTAATGAAAACACATTGATTTTTATCATTTGTATTGGAAACAACATTGTCATATGTCTGTTCTTGGATCAAAATAATACGAAACCTCGCTCTATGATTTGAAGTTAAAATCCTCAAATATGGTTAAATAGTGACTTTTCACGTTAATCATGTAGTTTGATATTACGCAAATATATTAATTTTTACCGATATTTCGATTCTATTTCATGTAGTATCACGATATGTGATTTGGCCTTCAAATCTCAGAATTTCGCATAATATTGCATTTTAAGCAGGTTTTCTTGCATTTTGTTTCGTACGAAAAATCATCGAATTTAGCAATATTTTGACGTTTATCATCTCCTTTTCCTTCATGTGATTTAAACAAAATATCATCGAATTAGGCAATATTTTGCCGTTTTTCAACGTTTTTGTGAATTTTCAGTCACTGGAAATAGTCTGAAATATACGATATTTTCAGTCTATGGAAACATACGATAAAAATGATGCAAACACATAATTGATTAAATAATTACCTTAAATACTTCATTTTCAATCATCTATTTGTTTCTCGTTAAAATACTGAGTAAGATATTGAAAAGGGGAGAAGTTCTGTTTTTATTGCATATATCGACGTTTCAGTCGGAATAGAGCGGTTTTACGTGTACATCTTCCATCGGTAATATAAACGGAAAATCAGGAACATTTTAGTTAATTCTAATGAAAACTAATTCATTTTTATCATTTGTATTGGAAACAACATTGTCATATGTCTTTTCTTGGATCTTAATAATACGAAACCTCGCTCTATGATTTGAAGTTAAATTCCTCAAATATGGTTAAATAGTGACTTTTTTCACGTTTTTCATGTAGTTTGATAATAAGTAAATATATTCATTTTTACCAATATTTCGATACTATTTCATGTAGTATCACGATATGTGAATTGGCCTTCAAATCTCAATATTTCGCATAATATTGCATTTTAAGCAAGTTTTCTTGCATTTTGTTTCGTACGAAAAATTATCGAATTTAGCAATATTTTGACGTTTATCATCCCCTTTTCCTTCATGTGATTTAAACAAAATATCATCGAATTAGGCAATATTTTGCCGTTTTTTCACGTTTTTGTGAATTTTCAGTCTTTGGGTATTAATTCATTATATATACGATAAAAATGATGCAAACACATAATTGATTAGATAATAACTTTAAATACTTCATTTTCAATCAACTATTTGTTTCTCGTTGAAATACTGAGTAAGATATTGAAAAGGGGAGAAGTTCTGTTTTTATTGCATATATCGACGTTTCAGCCGGAATAGAGCGATTTTCATGTACATCTTCCATCGGTAATATAAACGGAAAATCAGGAACATTTTAGTTATTTCTAATGAAAACACATTGATTTTTATCATTTGTATTGGAAACAACATTGTCATATGTCTTTTCTTGGATCAAAATAATACGAAACCTCGCTCTATGATTTGAAGTTAAAATCCTCAAATATGGTTAAATAGTGACTTTTTCACGTTAATCATGTAGTTTGATATTACGCAAATATATTAATTTTTACCAATATTTCGATTCTATTTCATGTAGTATCACGATATGTGATTTGGCCTTCAAATCTCAGAATTTCGCATAATATTGCATTTTAAGCAAGTTTTCTTGCATTTTGTTTCGTACGAAAAATCATGGAATTTAGCAATATTTTGACGTTTATCATCCCCTTTTCCTTTATTTGATTTAAACAAAATATCATCGAATTAGGCAATATTTTGCCGTTTTTCCACGTTTCTGTGAATTTTCAGTCTATGGGTATTAATTCATTATATATACGATAAAAATGATGCAAACACATAATTAATTAGATAATAACCTTAAATACTTCATTGCAATCATCTATTTGTTTCTCGTTAAAATACTGAGTAAGATATTGAAAAGGGAAGAAGTTCGGTTTTTATTGCATATATCGACGTTTCAGCCGGATTAGAGCGGTTTTACGTGTACATCTTCCATCGGTAATATAAACGGAAAATCAGGAACATTTTAGTTAATTCTAATGAAAACACATTGATTTTTATCATTTGTATTGGAAACAACATTGTTATATGTCTTTTCTTGGATCTAAATAATACGAAACCTCGCTCTATGATTTGAAGTTAAAATCCTCAAATATGGTTAAATAGTGACTTTTTTCACGTTTTTCATGTAGTTTGATATTACGTAAATATATTCATTTTTACCAATATTTCGATACTATTTCATGTAGTATCACGATATGTGATTTGGCCTTCATATCTCAGAATTTCGCATAATATTGCATTTTAAGCAAGTTTTCTTGCATTTTGTTTCGTACGAAAAATCATCGAATTTAGCAATATTTTGACGTTTATCATCCCCCTTTTTCTTCATGTGATTTAAACAAAATATCATCGAATTAGGCAATATTTTGCCGTTTTTTCACGTTTTTGTGAATTTTCAGTCTATGGGTATTAATTTCATTATATATACGATAAAAATGATGCAAACACATAATTGATTAGATAATAACCTTAAATAATTCATTTTCAATCAACTATTTGTTTCTCGTTAAAATACTGAGAAAGATATTGAAAAGGGGAGAAGTTCGGTTTTTATTGCATATATCGACGTTTCAGCCGGATTAGAGCGGTTTTACGTGTACATCTTCTTTCGTTAATATAAACGGAAAATCAAGAACATTATAATTAATTCTAATGAAAACACATTGATTTTTATCATTTGTATTGGAAACAACATTGTCATATGTCTTTTCTTGGAACTAAATAATACGAAACCTCGCTCTATGATTTGAAGGTAAAATCCTCAAATATGGTAAAATAGTGACTTTTTCACGTTAATCATGTAGTTTGATATTACGCAAATATATTCATTTTTACCAATATTTCGATACTATTTCATGTAGTATCACGATATGTGATTTGGCCTTCAAATCTCAGAATTTCGCATAATATTGCATTTTAAGCAAGTTTTCTTGCATTTTGTTTCGTACGAAAAATCATGGAATTTAGCAATATTTTGACGTTTATCATCCCCTTTTCCTTTATTTGATTTAAACAAAATATCATCGAATTAGGCAATATTTTGCCGTTTTTCCACGTTTCTGTGAATTTTCAGTCCATGGGTATTAATTCATTATATATACGATCAAAATGATGCAAACACATAATTGATTAGATAATAACCTTAAATACTTCATTACCAATCATCTATTTGTTTGTCGTTAAAATACTGAGTAAGATATTGAAAAGGGGAGAAGTTCGGTTTTTATTGCATATATCGACGTTTCAGCCGGATTAGAGCGGTTTTACGTGTACATCTTCCCTCGTTAATATAAACGGAAAATCAAGAACATTTTAGTTATTTCTAATGAAAACACATTGATTTTTATCATTTGTATTGGAAACAACATTGTCATATGTCTTTTCTTAGAACTAAATAATACGAAACCTCGCTCTATGATTTGAAGGTAAAATCCTCAAATATGGTAAAATAGTGACTTTTTCACGTTAATCATGTAGTTTGATATTACGCAAATATATTCATTTTTACCAATATTTCGATACTATTTCATGTAGTATCACGATATGTGATTTGGCCTTCAAATCTCAGAATTTCGCATAATATTGCATTTAAAGCAAGTTTTCTTGCATTTTGTTTCGTACGAAAAATCATCGAATTTAGCAATATTTTGACGTTTATCATCCCCTTTTCCTTTATTTGATTTAAACAAAATATCATCGAATTAGGCAATATTTTGCCGTTTTTCAACGTTTTTGTGAATTTTCAGTCTATGGAAATACACTAAAATATACGATATTTTCAGTCTATGGAAATATACGATAAAAATGATGCAAACACATAATTGATGAAATAATTACCTTAAATACTTCATTTTCAATCATCTTTTTGTTTGTCGTTAAAATACTGAGTAAGATATTGAAATGGGGAGAAGTTCGGTTTTTATTGCATATATCGACGTTTCAGCCGGATTAGAGCGGTTTTACGTGTACATCTTCCCTCGTTAATATAAACAGAAAATCAAGAACATTTTAGTTATTTCTAATGAAAACAAATTGTTTTTTATCATTTGTATTGGAAACAACATTGTCATATGTCTTTTCTTGGAACTAAATAATACGAAACCTCGCTCTATGATTTGAAGGTAAAATCCTCAAATATGGTAAAATAGTTACTTTTTCACGTTTATCATGTAGTTTGATATAACGCAAATATATTCATTTTTACCAATATTTCGATACTATTTCATGTAGTATCACGATATGTGATTTGGCCTTCAAATCTCAGAATTTCGCATAATATTGCATTTTAAGCAAGTTTTCTTGCATTTTGTTTCGTACGAAAAATCATCGAATTTAGCAATATTTTGACGTTCATCATCCCCTTTTCCTTTATTTGATTTAAACAAAATATCATCGAATTAGGCAATATTTTGCCGTTTTTCAACGTTTTTGTGAATTTTCAGTCTATGGGTATTAATTCATTATATATACGATAAAAATGATGCAAACACATAATTGATTAGATAATAACCTTAAATACTTCATTTTCAATCAACTATTTGTTTCTCGTTAAAATACTGAGTAAGATATTGAAAAGGGGAGAAGTTCTGTTTTTATTGCATATATCGACGTTTCAGCCGGAATAGAGCGATTTTCGTGTACATCTTCCATCGGTAATATAAACGGAAAATCAGGAACATTTTAGTTAATTCTAATGAAAACACATTGATTTTTATCATTTGTATTGGAAACAACATTGTCATATGTCTGTTCTTGGATCAAAATAATACGAAACCTCGCTCTATGATTTGAAGTTAAAATCCTCAAATATGGTTAAATAGTGACTTTTCACGTTAATCATGTAGTTTGATATTACGCAAATATATTAATTTTTACCGATATTTCGATTCTATTTCATGTAGTATCACGATATGTGATTTGGCCTTCAAATCTCAGAATTTCGCATAATATTGCATTTTAAGCAGGTTTTCTTGCATTTTGTTTCGTACGAAAAATCATCGAATTTAGCAATATTTTGACGTTTATCATCTCCTTTTCCTTCATGTGATTTAAACAAAATATCATCGAATTAGGCAATATTTTGCCGTTTTTCAACGTTTTTGTGAATTTTCAGTCACTGGAAATAGACTGAAATATACGATATTTTCAGTCTATGGAAACATACGATAAAAATGATGCAAACACATAATTGATTAAATAATTACCTTAAATACTTCATTTTCAATCATCTATTTGTTTCTCGTTAAAATACTGAGTAAGATATTGAAAAGGGGAGAAGTTCTGTTTTTATTGCATATATCGACGTTTCAGTCGGAATAGAGCGGTTTTACGTGTACATCTTCCATCGGTAATATAAACGGAAAATCAGGAACATTTTAGTTAATTCTAATGAAAACTAATTCATTTTTATCATTTGTATTGGAAACAACATTGTCATATGTCTTTTCTTGGATCTTAATAATACGAAACCTCGCTCTATGATTTGAAGTTAAATTCCTCAAATATGGTTAAATAGTGACTTTTTTCACGTTTTTCATGTAGTTTGATAATAAGTAAATATATTCATTTTTACCAATATTTCGATACTATTTCATGTAGTATCACGATATGTGAATTGGCCTTCAAATCTCAATATTTCGCATAATATTGCATTTTAAGCAAGTTTTCTTGCATTTTGTTTCGTACGAAAAATTATCGAATTTAGCAATATTTTGACGTTTATCATCCCCTTTTCCTTCATGTGATTTAAACAAAATATCATCGAATTAGGCAATATTTTGCCGTTTTTTCACGTTTTTGTGAATTTTCAGTCTTTGGGTATTAATTCATTATATATACGATAAAAATGATGCAAACACATAATTGATTAGATAATAACTTTAAATACTTCATTTTCAATCAACTATTTGTTTCTCGTTGAAATACTGAGTAAGATATTGAAAAGGGGAGAAGTTCTGTTTTTATTGCATATATCGACGTTTCAGCCGGAATAGAGCGATTTTCATGTACATCTTCCATCGGTAATATAAACGGAAAATCAGGAACATTTTAGTTATTTCTAATGAAAACACATTGATTTTTATCATTTGTATTGGAAACAACATTGTCATATGTCTTTTCTTGGATCAAAATAATACGAAACCTCGCTCTATGATTTGAAGTTAAAATCCTCAAATATGGTTAAATAGTGACTTTTTCACGTTAATCATGTAGTTTGATATTACGCAAATATATTAATTTTTACCAATATTTCGATTCTATTTCATGTAGTATCACGATATGTGATTTGGCCTTCAAATCTCAGAATTTCGCATAATATTGCATTTTAAGCAAGTTTTCTTGCATTTTGTTTCGTACGAAAAATCATGGAATTTAGCAATATTTTGACGTTTATCATCCCCTTTTCCTTTATTTGATTTAAACAAAATATCATCGAATTAGGCAATATTTTGCCGTTTTTCCACGTTTCTGTGAATTTTCAGTCTATGGGTATTAATTCATTATATATACGATAAAAATGATGCAAACACATAATTAATTAGATAATAACCTTAAATACTTCATTGCAATCATCTATTTGTTTCTCGTTAAAATACTGAGTAAGATATTGAAAAGGGAAGAAGTTCGGTTTTTATTGCATATATCGACGTTTCAGCCGGATTAGAGCGGTTTTACGTGTACATCTTCCATCGGTAATATAAACGGAAAATCAGGAACATTTTAGTTAATTCTAATGAAAACACATTGATTTTTATCATTTGTATTGGAAACAACATTGTTATATGTCTTTTCTTGGATCTAAATAATACGAAACCTCGCTCTATGATTTGAAGTTAAAATCCTCAAATATGGTTAAATAGTGACTTTTTTCACGTTTTTCATGTAGTTTGATATTACGTAAATATATTCATTTTTACCAATATTTCGATACTATTTCATGTAGTATCACGATATGTGATTTGGCCTTCATATCTCAGAATTTCGCATAATATTGCATTTTAAGCAAGTTTTCTTGCATTTTGTTTCGTACGAAAAATCATCGAATTTAGCAATATTTTGACGTTTATCATCCCCCTTTTTCTTCATGTGATTTAAACAAAATATCATCGAATTAGGCAATATTTTGCCGTTTTTTCACGTTTTTGTGAATTTTCAGTCTATGGGTATTAATTTCATTATATATACGATAAAAATGATGCAAACACATAATTGATTAGATAATAACCTTAAATAATTCATTTTCAATCAACTATTTGTTTCTCGTTAAAATACTGAGAAAGATATTGAAAAGGGGAGAAGTTCGGTTTTTATTGCATATATCGACGTTTCAGCCGGATTAGAGCGGTTTTACGTGTACATCTTCTTTCGTTAATATAAACGGAAAATCAAGAACATTATAATTAATTCTAATGAAAACACATTGATTTTTATCATTTGTATTGGAAACAACATTGTCATATGTCTTTTCTTGGAACTAAATAATACGAAACCTCGCTCTATGATTTGAAGGTAAAATCCTCAAATATGGTAAAATAGTGACTTTTTCACGTTAATCATGTAGTTTGATATTACGCAAATATATTCATTTTTACCAATATTTCGATACTATTTCATGTAGTATCACGATATGTGATTTGGCGTTCAAATCTCAGAATTTCGCATAATATTGCATTTTAAGCAAGTTTTTCTTGCATTTTGTTTCGTACGAAAAATCATCGAATTTAGCAATATTTTGACGTTTATCATCTCCTTTTCCTTCATGTGATTTAAACAAAATATCATCGAATTAGGCAATATTTTGCCATTTTCCACGTTTTTGTGAATTTTCAGTCCATGGGTATTAATTCATATATATACGATAATAATGATGCAAACACATAATTGATTAGATAATAACCTTAAATACTTCATTACCAATCATCTATTTGTTTGTCGTTAAAATACTGAGTAAGATATTGAAAAGGGGAGAAGTTCGGTTTTTATTGCATATATCGACGTTTCAGCCGGATTAGAGCGGTTTTACGTGTACATCTTCCCTCGTTAATATAAACGGAAAATCAAGAACATTTTAGTTATTTCTAATGAAAACACATTGATTTTTATCATTTGTATTGGAAACAACATTGTCATATGTCTTTTCTTAGAACTAAATAATACGAAACCTCGCTCTATGATTTGAAGGTAAAATCCTCAAATATGGTAAAATAGTGACTTTTTCACGTTAATCATGTAGTTTGATATTACGCAAATATATTCATTTTTACCAATATTTCGATACTATTTCATGTAGTATCACGATATGTGATTTGGCCTTCAAATCTCAGAATTTCGCATAATATTGCATTTAAAGCAAGTTTTCTTGCATTTTGTTTCGTACGAAAAATCATCGAATTTAGCAATATTTTGACGTTTATCATCCCCTTTTCCTTTATTTGATTTAAACAAAATATCATCGAATTAGGCAATATTTTGCCGTTTTTCAACGTTTTTGTGAATTTTCAGTCTATGGAAATACACTAAAATATACGATATTTTCAGTCTATGGAAATATACGATAAAAATGATGCAAACACATAATTGATGAAATAATTACCTTAAATACTTCATTTTCAATCATCTTTTTGTTTGTCGTTAAAATACTGAGTAAGATATTGAAATGGGGAGAAGTTCGGTTTTTATTGCATATATCGACGTTTCAGCCGGATTAGAGCGGTTTTACGTGTACATCTTCCCTCGTTAATATAAACAGAAAATCAAGAACATTTTAGTTATTTCTAATGAAAACAAATTGTTTTTTATCATTTGTATTGGAAACAACATTGTCATATGTCTTTTCTTGGAACTAAATAATACGAAACCTCGCTCTATGATTTGAAGGTAAAATCCTCAAATATGGTAAAATAGTTACTTTTTCACGTTTATCATGTAGTTTGATATAACGCAAATATATTCATTTTTACCAATATTTCGATACTATTTCATGTAGTATCACGATATGTGATTTGGCCTTCAAATCTCAGAATTTCGCATAATATTGCATTTTAAGCAAGTTTTCTTGCATTTTGTTTCGTACGAAAAATCATCGAATTTAGCAATATTTTGACGTTCATCATCCCCTTTTCCTTTATTTGATTTAAACAAAATATCATCGAATTAGGCAATATTTTGCCGTTTTTCAACGTTTTTGTGAATTTTCAGTCTATGGGTATTAATTCATTATATATACGATAAAAATGATGCAAACACATAATTGATTAGATAATAACCTTAAATACTTCATTTTCAATCAACTATTTGTTTCTCGTTAAAATACTGAGTAAGATATTGAAAAGGGGAGAAGTTCTGTTTTTATTGCATATATCGACGTTTCAGCCGGAATAGAGCGATTTTCGTGTACATCTTCCATCGGTAATATAAACGGAAAATCAGGAACATTTTAGTTAATTCTAATGAAAACACATTGATTTTTATCATTTGTATTGGAAACAACATTGTCATATGTCTGTTCTTGGATCAAAATAATACGAAACCTCGCTCTATGATTTGAAGTTAAAATCCTCAAATATGGTTAAATAGTGACTTTTCACGTTAATCATGTAGTTTGATATTACGCAAATATATTAATTTTTACCGATATTTCGATTCTATTTCATGTAGTATCACGATATGTGATTTGGCCTTCAAATCTCAGAATTTCGCATAATATTGCATTTTAAGCAGGTTTTCTTGCATTTTGTTTCGTACGAAAAATCATCGAATTTAGCAATATTTTGACGTTTACCATCTCCTTTTCCTTCATGTGATTTAAACAAAATATCATCGAATTAGGCAATATTTTGCCGTTTTCCACGTTTTTGTTAATTTTCCGTCCATGGGTAATAATTCATATATATACGATAAAAATGATGCAAACACATAATTGATTAGATAATAACCTTAAATACTTCATTTTCAATCAACTATTTGTTTCTCGTTAAAATACTGAGTAAGATATTGAAAAGGGGAGAAGTTCTGTTTTTATTGCATATATCGACGTTTCAGTCGGAATAGAGCGGTTTTACGTGTACATCTTCCATCGGTAATATAAACGGAAAATCAGGAACATTTTAGGTAATTCTAATGAAAACTAATTTATTTTTATCATTTGTATTGGAAACAACATTGTCATATGTCTTTTCTTGGATCTAAATAATACGAAACCTCGCTCTATGATTTGAAGTTAAAATCCTCAAATATGGTTAAATAGTGACTTTTTTCACGTTTTTCATGTAGTTTGATAATACGTAAATATATTCATTTTTACCAATATTTCGATACTATTTCATGTAGTATCACGATATGTGATTTGGCCTTCATATCTCAGAATTTCGCATAATATTGCATTTTAAGCAAGTTTTCTTGCATTTTGTTTCGTACGAAAAATCATCGAATTTAGCAATATTTTGACGTTTATCATCCCCTTTTCCTTCTTGTGATTTAAACAAAATATCATCGAATTAGGCAATATTTTGCCGTTTTTTCACGTTTTTGTGAATTTTCAGTCTATGGGTATTAATTCATCATATATACGATAAAAATGATGCAAACACATAATTGATTAGATAATAACCTTAAATAATTCATTTTCAATCAACTATATGTTTCTCGTTAAAATACTGAGAAAGATATTGAAAAGGGGAGAAGTTCGGTTTTTATTGCATATATCGACGTTTCAGCCGGATTAGAGTGGTTTTACGTGTACATCTTCCCTCGTTAATATAAACGGAAAATCAAGAACATTATAGTTAATTCTAATGAAAACACATTGATTTTTATCATTTGTATTGGAAACAACATTGTCATATGTCTCTTCTTGGAACTAAATAATACGAAACCTCGCTCTATGATTTGAAGGTAAAATCCTCAAATATGGTATAATAGTGACTTTTTCACGTTAATCACGTAGTTTGATATTACGCAAATATATTCATTTTTACCAATATTTCGATACTATTTCATGTAGTATCACGATATGTGATTTGGCCTTCAAATCTCAATATTTCGCATAATATTGCATTTTAAGCAAGTTTTCTTGCATTTTGTTTCGTACGAAAAATCGTCGAATTTAGCAATATTTTGACGTTTATCATCCCCTTTTACTTTATTTGATTTAAACAAAATATCATCGAATTAGGCAATATTTTGCCGTTTTTCAACGTTTTTGTGAATTTTCTGTCTATGGGTATTAATTCATTATATATACGATAAAAATGATGCAAACACATAATTGATTAAATAATAACCTTAAATACTTAATTTTCAATCAATTATTTGTTTCTCGTTAAAATACTGAGTAAGATATTGAAAAGGGGAGAAGTTCGGTTTTTATTGCATATATCGACGTTTCAGCCGGATTAGATCGGTTTTACGTGTACATCTTGCATCGGTAATATAAACGGAAAATCAGGAACATTTTAGTTAATTCTAATGAAAACACATTGATTTTTATCATTTGTATTGGAAACAACATTGTCATATGTCTTTTCTTGGATCTAAATAATACGAAACCTCGCTCTATGGTTTGAAGTTAAAATCCTCAAATATGGTTAAATAGTGACTTTTTCACGTTTTTCATGTAGTTTGATATTACGTAAATATATTCATTTTTACCAATATTTCGATACTATTTCATGTAGTATCACGATATGTGATTTGGCCTTCAAATCTCAATATTTCGCATAATATTGCATTTTAAGCAAGTTTTCTTGCATTTTGTTTCGTACGAAAAATCATCGAATTTAGCAATATTTTGACGTTTATCATCTCCTTTTCCTTCATGTGATTTAAACAAAATATCATCGAATTAGGCAATATTTTGCCGTTTTCCACGTTTTTGTGAATTTTCCGTCCATGGGTATTAATTCATATATATACGATAAAAAATGCAAACACATAATTGATTAGATAATAACCTTAAATAATTCATTTTCAATCAACTATATGTTTCTCGTTAAAATACTGAGAAAGATATTGAAAAGGGGAGAAGTTCGGTTTTTATTGCATATATCGACGTTTCAGCCGGATTAGAGTGGTTTTACGTGTACATCTTCCCTCGTTAATATAAACGGAAAATCAAGAACATTATAGTTAATTCTAATGAAAACACATTGATTTTTATCATTTGTATTGGAAACAACATTGTCATATGTCTCTTCTTGGAACTAAATAATACGAAACCTCGCTCTATGATTTGAAGGTAAAATCCTCAAATATGGTATAATAGTGACTTTTTCACGTTAATCACGTAGTTTGATATTACGCAAATATATTCATTTTTACCAATATTTCGATACTATTTCATGTAGTATCACGATATGTGATTTGGCCTTCAAATCTCAATATTTCGCATAATATTGCATTTTAAGCAAGTTTTCTTGCATTTTGTTTCGTACGAAAAATCGTCGAATTTAGCAATATTTTGACGTTTATCATCCCCTTTTACTTTATTTGATTTAAACAAAATATCATCGAATTAGGCAATATTTTGCCGTTTTTCAACGTTTTTGTGAATTTTCTGTCTATGGGTATTAATTCATTATATATACGATAAAAATGATGCAAACACATAATTGATTAAATAATAACCTTAAATACTTAATTTTCAATCAATTATTTGTTTCTCGTTAAAATACTGAGTAAGATATTGAAAAGGGGAGAAGTTCGGTTTTTATTGCATATATCGACGTTTCAGCCGGATTAGATCGGTTTTACGTGTACATCTTGCATCGGTAATATAAACGGAAAATCAGGAACATTTTAGTTAATTCTAATGAAAACACATTGATTTTTATCATTTGTATTGGAAACAACATTGTCATATGTCTTTTCTTGGATCTAAATAATACGAAACCTCGCTCTATGGTTTGAAGTTAAAATCCTCAAATATGGTTAAATAGTGACTTTTTCACGTTTTTCATGTAGTTTGATATTACGTAAATATATTCATTTTTACCAATATTTCGATACTATTTCATGTAGTATCACGATATGTGATTTGGCCTTCAAATCTCAATATTTCGCATAATATTGCATTTTAAGCAAGTTTTCTTGCATTTTGTTTCGTACGAAAAATCATCGAATTTAGCAATATTTTGACGTTTATCATCTCCTTTTCCTTCATGTGATTTAAACAAAATATCATCGAATTAGGCAATATTTTGCCGTTTTCCACGTTTTTGTGAATTTTCCGTCCATGGGTATTAATTCATATATATACGATAAAAATGATGCAAACACATAATTGATTAGATAATAACCTTAAATACTTCATTTTCAATAATCTATTTGTTTCTCGTTAAAATACCGAGTAAGATATTGAAAAGGGGAGAAGTTCGGTTTTTATTGCATATATCGACGTTTTAGCCGGATTAGAGCGGTTTTACGTGTACATCTTCCCTCGTTAATATAAACGGAAAATCAAGAACATTATAGTTATTTCTAATGAAAACACATTGTTTTTTATCATTTGTATTGGAAACAACATTGTCATATGTCTTTTCTTGGAACTAAATAATACGAAACTTCGCTCTATGATTTGAAGTTAAAATCCTCAAATATGGTTAAATAGTGACATTTTTCACGTTTTTCATGTAGTTTGATAATACGTAAATATATTCATTTTTACCAATATTTCGATACCATTTCATGTAGTATAACGATATGTGATTTGGCCTTCAAATCTCAGAATTTCGCATAATATTGCATTTTAAGCAAGTTTTCTTGCATTTTGTTTCGTACGAAAAATCATCGAATTTTGCAATATTTTGACGTTTATCATCCCCTTTTCCTTTATTTGATTTAAACAAAATATCATCGAATTAGGCAATATTTTGCCGTTTTTCCACGTTTTTGTGAATTTTCAGTCTATGGGTATTAATTCATTATATATACGATAAAAATGATGCAAACACATAATTGATTAGATAATAACCTTAAATACTTCATTTTCAATCAACTATTTGTTTCTCGTTAAAATACTGAGTAAGATATTGAAAAGGGAAGAAGTTCTGTTTTTATTGCATATATCGACGTTTCAGCCGGAATAGAGCGATTTTCTTGTACATCTTCCATCGGTAATATAAACGGAAAATCAGGAACATTTTAGTTAATTCTAATGAAAACACTTTGATTTTTATCATTTGTATTGGAAACAACATTGTCATATGTCTTTTCTTGGGTCAAAATAATACGAAACCTCGCTCTATGATTTGAAGTTAAAATCCTCAAATATGGTTAAATAGTGACTTTTTTCACGTTTTTCATGTAGTTTGATATTACGTAAATATATTCATTTTTATCAATATTTCGATACCATTTCATGTAGTATCACGATATGTGATTTGGCCTTGAAATCTCAGAATTTCGCATAATATTGCATTTTAAGCAAGTTTTCTTGCATTTTGTTTCGTACGTAAAATCATCGAATTTAGCAATATTTTGACGTTTATCATCTCCTTTTCCTTCATGTGATTTAAACAAAATATCATCGAATTAGGATATATTTTGCCGGTTTCCACGTTTTTGTGAATTTTCAGTTCATGGGTATTAATTCATATATATACGATAATAATGATGCAAACACATAATTCATTAGATAATAACCTTAAATACTTCATTTTCAATCATCTATTTGTTTGTCGTTAAAATACTGAGTAAGATATTGAAAAGGGGAGAAGTACGGTTTTTATTGCATATATCGACGTTTCAGCCGGATTAGAGCGGTTTTACGTATACATCTTCCCTCGTTAATATAAACGGAAAATCAAGAACATTTTAGTTATTTCTAATGAAAACACATTGTTTTTTATCATTTGTATTGGAAACAACATTGTCATATGATTTTTCTTGGAACTAAATAATACGAAACCTCGCTCTATGATTTGAAGGTAAAATCCTCAAATATGGTAAAATAGTGACTTTTTCACGTTAATCATGTAGTTTGATATTACGCAAATATATTCATTTTTACCAATATTTCGATACTATTTCATGTAGTATCACGATATGTGATTTGGCCTTGAAATCTCAGAATTTCGCATAATATTGCATTTTAAGCAAGTTTTCTTGCATTTTGTTTCGTACGAAAAATCATCGAATTTAGCAATATTTTGACGTTTATCATCCCCTTTTCCTTCATATGATTTAAACAAAATATCATCGAATTAGGCAATATTTTGCCGTTTTTCGACGTTTTTGTGAATTTTCTGTCTATGGGTATTAATTCATTATATATACGATAAAAATGATGCAAACACATAATTGATTAAATAATAACCTTAAATACTTAATTTTCAATCAATTATTTGTTTCTCGTTAAAATACTGAGTAAGATATTGAAAAGGGGAGAAGTTCGGTTTTTATTGCATATATCGACGTTTCAGCCGGATTAGATCGGTTTTACGTGTACATCTTGCATCGGTAATATAAACGGAAAATCAGGAACATTTTAGTTAATTCTAATGAAAACACATTGATTTTTATCATTTGTATTGGAAACAACATTGTCATATGTCTTTTCTTGGATCTAAATAATACGAAACCTCGCTCTATGATTTGAAGTTAAAATCCTCAAATATGGTTAAATAGTGACTTTTTTCACGTTTTTCATGTAGTTTGATATTACGTAAATATATTCATTTTTACCAATATTTCGATACTATTTCATGTAGTATCACGATATGTGATTTGGCCTTCAAATCTCAATATTTCGCATAATATTGCATTTTAAGCAAGTTTTCTTGCATTTTGTTTCGTACGAAAAATCATCGAATTTAGCAATATTTTGACGTTTATCATCTCCTTTTCCTTCATGTGATTTAAACAAAATATCATCGAATTAGGCAATATTTTGCCGTTTTCCACGTTTTTGTGAATTTTCCGTCCATGGGTATTAATTCATATATATACGATAAAAATGATGCAAACACATAATTGATTAGATAATAACCTTAAATACTTCATTTTCAATAATCTATTTGTTTCTCGTTAAAATACCGAGTAAGATATTGAAAAGGGGAGAAGTTCGGTTTTTATTGCATATATCGACGTTTTAGCCGGATTAGAGCGGTTTTACGTGTACATCTTCCCTCGTTAATATAAACGGAAAATCAAGAACATTATAGTTATTTCTAATGAAAACACATTGTTTTTTATCATTTGTATTGGAAACAACATTGTCATATGTCTTTTCTTGGAACTAAATAATACGAAACTTCGCTCTATGATTTGAAGTTAAAATCCTCAAATATGGTTAAATAGTGACATTTTTCACGTTTTTCATGTAGTTTGATAATACGTAAATATATTCATTTTTACCAATATTTCGATACCATTTCATGTAGTATAACGATATGTGATTTGGCCTTCAAATCTCAGAATTTCGCATAATATTGCATTTTAAGCAAGTTTTCTTGCATTTTGTTTCGTACGAAAAATCATCGAATTTTGCAATATTTTGACGTTTATCATCCCCTTTTCCTTTATTTGATTTAAACAAAATATCATCGAATTAGGCAATATTTTGCCGTTTTTCCACGTTTTTGTGAATTTTCAGTCTATGGGTATTAATTCATTATATATACGATAAAAATGATGCAAACACATAATTGATTAGATAATAACCTTAAATACTTCATTTTCAATCAACTATTTGTTTCTCGTTAAAATACTGAGTAAGATATTGAAAAGGGAAGAAGTTCTGTTTTTATTGCATATATCGACGTTTCAGCCGGAATAGAGCGATTTTCTTGTACATCTTCCATCGGTAATATAAACGGAAAATCAGGAACATTTTAGTTAATTCTAATGAAAACACTTTGATTTTTATCATTTGTATTGGAAACAACATTGTCATATGTCTTTTCTTGGGTCAAAATAATACGAAACCTCGCTCTATGATTTGAAGTTAAAATCCTCAAATATGGTTAAATAGTGACTTTTTTCACGTTTTTCATGTAGTTTGATATTACGTAAATATATTCATTTTTATCAATATTTCGATACCATTTCATGTAGTATCACGATATGTGATTTGGCCTTGAAATCTCAGAATTTCGCATAATATTGCATTTTAAGCAAGTTTTCTTGCATTTTGTTTCGTACGTAAAATCATCGAATTTAGCAATATTTTGACGTTTATCATCTCCTTTTCCTTCATGTGATTTAAACAAAATATCATCGAATTAGGATATATTTTGCCGGTTTCCACGTTTTTGTGAATTTTCAGTTCATGGGTATTAATTCATATATATACGATAATAATGATGCAAACACATAATTCATTAGATAATAACCTTAAATACTTCATTTTCAATCATCTATTTGTTTGTCGTTAAAATACTGAGTAAGATATTGAAAAGGGGAGAAGTACGGTTTTTATTGCATATATCGACGTTTCAGCCGGATTAGAGCGGTTTTACGTATACATCTTCCCTCGTTAATATAAACGGAAAATCAAGAACATTTTAGTTATTTCTAATGAAAACACATTGTTTTTTATCATTTGTATTGGAAACAACATTGTCATATGATTTTTCTTGGAACTAAATAATACGAAACCTCGCTCTATGATTTGAAGGTAAAATCCTCAAATATGGTAAAATAGTGACTTTTTCACGTTAATCATGTAGTTTGATATTACGCAAATATATTCATTTTTACCAATATTTCGATACTATTTCATGTAGTATCACGATATGTGATTTGGCCTTGAAATCTCAGAATTTCGCATAATATTGCATTTTAAGCAAGTTTTCTTGCATTTTGTTTCGTACGAAAAATCATCGAATTTAGCAATATTTTGACGTTTATCATCCCCTTTTCCTTCATATGATTTAAACAAAATATCATCGAATTAGGCAATATTTTGCCGTTTTTCGACGTTTTTGTGAATTTTCTGTCTATGGGTATTAATTCATTATATATACGATAAAAATGATGCAAACACATAATTGATTAAATAATAACCTTAAATACTTAATTTTCAATCAATTATTTGTTTCTCGTTAAAATACTGAGTAAGATATTGAAAAGGGGAGAAGTTCGGTTTTTATTGCATATATCGACGTTTCAGCCGGATTAGATCGGTTTTACGTGTACATCTTGCATCGGTAATATAAACGGAAAATCAGGAACATTTTAGTTAATTCTAATGAAAACACATTGATTTTTATCATTTGTATTGGAAACAACATTGTCATATGTCTTTTCTTGAATCTAAATAATACGAAACCTCGCTCTATGATTTGAAGTTAAAATCCTCAAATATGGTTAAATAGTGACTTTTTTCACGTTTTTCATGTAGTTTGATATTACGTAAATATATTCATTTTTACCAATATTTCGATACTATTTCATGTAGTATCACGATATGTGATTTGGCCTTCAAATCTCAATATTTCGCATAATATTGCATTTTAAGCAAGTTTTCTTGCATTTGGTTTCGTACGAAAAATCATCGAATTTAGCAATATTTTGACGTTTATCATCTCCTTTTCCTTCATGTGATTTAAACAAAATATCATCGAATTAGGCAATATTTTGCCGTTTTCCACGTTTTTGTGAATTTTCAGTCATGGGTATTAATTCATATATATACGATAAAAATGATGCAAACACATAATTGATTAGATAATAACCTTAAATACTTCATTTTCAATCATCTATTTGTTTCTCGTTAAAATACCGAGTAAGATATTGAAAAGGGGAGAAGTTCGGTTTTTATTGCATATATCGACGTTTTAGCCGGATTAGAGCGGTTTTACGTGTACATCTTCCCTCGTTAATATAAACGGAAAATCAAGAACATTATAGTTATTTCTAATGAAAACACATTGTTTTTTATCATTTGTATTGGAAACAACATTGTCATATGTCTTTTCTTGGAACTAAATAATACGAAACTTCGCTCTATGATTTGAAGTTAAAATCCTCAAATATGGTTAAATAGTGACATTTTTCACGTTTTTCATGTAGTTTGATAATACGTAAATATATTCATTTTTACCAATATTTCGATACCATTTCATGTAGTATAACGATATGTGATTTGGCCTTCAAATCTCAGAATTTCGCATAATATTGCATTTTAAGCAAGTTTTCTTGCATTTTGTTTCGTACGAAAAATCATCGAATTTTGCAATATTTTGACGTTTATCATCCCCTTTTCCTTTATTTGATTTAAACAAAATATAATCGAATTAGGCAATATTTTGCCGTTTTTCCACGCTTTTGTGAATTTTCAGTCTATGGGTATTAATTTATTATATATACGATAAAAATGATGCAAACACATAATTGATTAGATAATAACCTTAAATACTTCATTTTCAATCAACTATTTGTTTCTCGTTAAAATACTGAGTAAGGTATTGAAAAGGGGAGAAGTTCTGTTTTTATTGCATATATCGACGTTTCAGCCGGAATAGAGCGATTTTCGTGTACATCTTCCATCGGTAATATAAACGAAAAATCTGGAACATTTTAGTTAATTCTAATGAAAACACTTTGATTTTTATCATTTGTATTGGAAACAACATTGTCATATGTCTTTTCTTGGATCAAAATAATACGAAACCTCGCTCTATGATTTGAAGTTAAAATCCTCAAATATGGTTTAATAGTGACTTTTTTCACGTTTTTCATGTAGTTTGATATTACGTAAATATATTCATTTTTATCAATATTTCGATACCATTTCATGTAGTATCACGATATGTGATTTGGCCTTGAAATCTCAGAATTTCGCATAATATTGCATTTTAAGCAAGTTTTCTTGCATTTTGTTTCGTACGAAAAATCATCGAATTTAGCAATATTTTGACGTTTATCATCTCCTTTTCCTTCATGTGATTTAAACAAAATATCATCGAATTAGGCAATATTTTGCCGTTTTCCACGTTTTTGTGAATTTTCAGTCCATGGGTATTAATTCATATATATACGATAATAATGAGGCAAACACATAATTCATTAGATAATAACCTTAAATACTTCATTTTCAATCATCTATTTGTTTGTCGTTAAAATACTGAGTAAGATATTGAAAAGGGGAGAAGTACGGTTTTTATTGCATATATCGACGTTTCAGCCGGATTAGAGCGGTTTTGCGTGTACATCTTCCCTCGTTAATATAAACGGAAAATCAAGAACATTTTAGTTATTTCTAATGAAAACACATTGATTTTTATCATTTGTATTGGAAACAACATTGTCATATGTCTTTTCTTAGAACTAAATAATACGAAACCTCGCTCTATGATTTGAAGGTAAAATCCTCAAATATGGTAAAATAGTGACTTTTTCACGTTAATCATGTAGTTTGATATTACGCAAATATATTCATTTTTACCAATATTTCGATACTATTTCATGTAGTATCACGAAATGTGATTTGGCCTTCAAATCTCAGAATTTCGCATAATATTGCATTTTAAGCAAGTTTTCTTGCATTTTGTTTCGTACGAAAAATCGTCGAATTTAGCAATATTTTGACGTTTATCATCCCCTTTTCCTTTATTTGATTTAAACAAAATATCATCGAATTAGGCAATATATTGCCGTTTTTCAACGTTTTTGTGAATTTTCTGTCTATAGGGTATTAATTCATTATATATACGATAAAAATGATGCAAACACATAATTGATTAAATAATAACCTTAAATACTTCATTTTCAATCAATTATTTGTTTCTCGTTAAAATACTGAGTAAGATATTGAAAAGGGGAGAAGTTCGGTTTTTATTGCATATATCGACGTTTCAGCCGGATTAGAGCGGTTTTACGTGTACATCTTCCCTCGTTAATATAAACGGAAAATCAAGAACATTTTAGTTATTTCTAATGAAAACTCATTGTTTTTTATCATTTGTATTGGAAACAACATTGTCATATGTCTTTTCTTGGATCTAAATAATACGAAACCTCGCTCTATGATATGAAGTTAAAATCCTCAAATATGGTTATATAGTGACTTTTTTCACGTTTTTCATGTAGTTTGATATTACGTAAATATATTCATTTGTACCAATATTTCGATACTATTTCATGTAGTATCACGATATGTGATTTGGCCTTCAAATCTCAATATTTCGCATAATATTGCATTTTAAGCAAGTTTTCTTGCATTTTGTTTCGTACGAAAAATCGTCGAATTTAGCAATATTTTGACGTTTATCATCCCCTTTTCCTTTATTTGATTTAAACAAAATATCATCGAATTAGGCAATATTTTGCCGTTTTTCAACGTTTTTGTGAATTTTCTGTCTATGGGTATTAATTCATTATATATACGATAAAAATGATGCAAACACATAATTGATTAAATAATAACCTTAAATACTTCATTTTCAATCAATTATTTGTTTCTCGTTAAAATACTGAGTAAGATATTGAAAAGGGGAGAAGTTCGGTTTTTATTGCATATATCGACGTTTCAGCCGGATTAGAGCGGTTTTACGTGTACATCTTGCATCGGTAATATAAACGGAAAATCAGGAACATTTTAGTTAATTCTAATGAAAACACATTGATTTTTATCATTTGTATTGGAAACAACATTGTCATATGTCTTTTCTTGGATCTAAATAATACGAAACCTCGCTCTATGATTTGAAGTTAAAATCCTCAAATATGGTTAAATAGTGACTTTTTTCACGTTTTTCATGTAGTTTGATATTACGTAAATATATTCATTTTTACCAATATTTCGATACTATTTCATGTAGTATCACGATATGTGATTTGGCCTTCAAATCTCAATATTTCGCATAATATTGCATTTTAAGCAAGTTTTCTTGCATTTTGTTTCGTACGAAAAATCATCGAATTTAGCAATATTTTGACGTTTATCATCTCCTTTTCCTTCATGTGATTTAAACAAAATATCATCGAATTAGGCAATATTTTGCCGTTTTCCACGTTTTTGTGAATTTTCCGTCCATGGGTATTAATTCATATATATACGATAAAAATGATGCAAACACATAATTGATTAGATAATAACCTTAAATACTTCATTTTCAATCATCTATTTGTTTCTCGTTAAAATACCGAGTAAGATATTGAAATGGGAGAAGTTCGGTTTTTATTGCATATATCGACGTTTTAGCCGGATTAGAGCGGTTTTACGTGTACATCTTCCCTCGCTAATATAAACGGAAAATCAAGAACATTATAGTTATTTCTAATGAAAACACATTGTTTTTTATCATTTGTATTGGAAACAACATTGTCATATGTCTTTTCTTGGAACTAAATAATACGAAACTTCGCTCCATGATTTGAAGTTAAAATCCTCAAATATGGTTAAATAGTGACATTTTTCACGTTTTTCATGTAGTTTGATAATACGTAAATATATTCATTTTTACCAATATTTCGATACCATTTCATGTAGTATAACGATATGTGATTTGGCCTTCAAATCTCAGAATTTCGCATAATATTGCATTTTAAGCAAGTTTTCTTGCATTTTGTTTCGTACGAAAAATCATCGAATTTTGCAATATTTTGACGTTTATCATCCCCTTTTCCTTTATTTGATTTAAACAAAATATCATCGAATTAGGCAATATTTTGCCGTTTTTCCACGTTTTTGTGAATTTTCAGTCTATGGGTATTAATTTATTATATATACGATAAAAATGATGCAAACACATAATTGATTAGATAATAACCTTAAATACTTCATTTTCAATCAACTATTTGTTTCTCGTTAAAATACTGAGTAAGATATTGAAAAGGGGAGAAGTTCTGTTTTTATTGCATATATCGACGTTTCAGCCGGAATAGAGCGATTTTCGTGTACATCTTCCATCGGTAATATAAACGGAAAATCAGGAACATTTTAGTTAATTCTAATGAAAACACTTTGATTTTTATCATTTGTATTGGAAACAACATTGTCATATGTCTTTTCTTGGATCAAAATAATACGAAACCTCGCTCTATGATTTGAAGTTAAAATCCTCAAATATGGTTTAATAGTGACTTTTTTCACGTTTTTCATGTAGTTTGATATTACGTAAATATATTCATTTTTATCAATATTTCGATACCATTTCATGTAGTATCACGATATGTGATTGGGCCTTGAAATCTCAGAATTTCGCATAATATTGCATTTTAAGCAAGTTTTCTTGCATTTTGTTTCGTACGAAAAATCATCGAATTTAGCAATATTTTGACGTTTATCATCCCCTTTTCCTTCATATGATTTAAACAAAATATCATCGAATTAGGCAATATTTTGCCGTTTTTCAACGTTTTTGTGAATTTTCTGTCTATGGGTATTAATTCATTATATATACGATAAAAATGATGCAAACACATAATTGATTAAATAATAACCTTAAATACTAAATTTTCAATCAATTATTTGTTTCTCGTTAAAATACTGAGTAAGATATTGAAAAGGGGAGAAGTTCGGTTTTTATTGCATATATCGACGTTTCAGCCGGATTAGATCGGTTTTACGTGTACATCTTGCATCGGTAATATAAACGGAAAATCAGGAACATTTTAGTTAATTCTAATGAAAACACATTGATTTTTATCATTTGTATTGGAAACAACATTGTCATATGTCTTTTCTTGGATCTAAATAATACGAAACCTCGCTCTATGATTTGAAGTTAAAATCCTCAAATATGGTTAAATAGTGACTTTTTTCACGTTTTTCATGTAGTTTGATATTACGTAAATATATTCATTTTTACCATTATTTCGATACTATTTCATGTAGTATCACGATATGTGATTTGGCCTTCAAATCTCAATATTTCGCATAATATTGCATTTTAAGCAAGTTTTCTTGCATTTTGTTTCGTACGAAAAATCATCGAATTTAGCAATATTTTGACGTTTATCATCTCCTTTTCCTTCATGTGATTTAAACAAAATATCATCGAATTAGGCAATATTTTGCCGTTTTCCACGTTTTTGTGAATTTTCAGTCCATGGGTATTAATTCATATATATACGATAAAAATGATGCAAACACATAATTGATTAGATAATAACCTTAAATACTTCATTTTCAATCATCTATTTGTTTCTCGTTAAAATACCGAGTAAGATATTGAAAAGGGGAGAAGTTCGGTTTTTATTGCATATATCGACGTTTTAGCCGGATTAGAGCGGTTTTACGTGTACATCTTCCCTCGTTAATATAAACGGAAAATCAAGAACATTATAGTTATTTCTAATGAAAACACATTGTTTTTTATCATTTGTATTGGAAACAACATTGTCATATGTCTTTTCTTGGAACTAAATAATACGAAACTTCGCTCTATGATTTGAAGTTAAAATCCTCAAATATGGTTAAATAGTGACATTTTTCACGTTTTTCATGTAGTTTGATAATACGTAAATATATTCATTTTTACCAATATTTCGATACCATTTCATGTAGTATAACGATATGTGATTTGGCCTTCAAATCACAGAATTTCGCATAATATTGCATTTTAAGCAAGTTTTCTTGCATTTTGTTTCGTACGAAAAATCATCGAATTTTGCAATATTTTGACGTTTATCATCCCCTTTTCCTTTATTTGATTTAAACAAAATATCATCGAATTAGGCAATATTTTGCCGTTTTTCCACGCTTTTGTGAATTTTCAGTCTATGGGTATTAATTTATTATATATACGATAAAAATGATGCAAACACATAATTGATTAGATAATAACCTTAAATACTTCATTTTCAATCAACTATTTGTTTCTCGTTAAAATACTGAGTAAGGTATTGAAAAGGGGAGAAGTTCTGTTTTTATTGCATATATCGACGTTTCAGCCGGAATAGAGCGATTTTCGTGTACATCTTCCATCGGTAATATAAACGAAAAATCTGGAACATTTTAGTTAATTCTAATGAAAACACTTTGATTTTTATCATTTGTATTGGAAACAACATTGTCATATGTCTTTTCTTGGATCAAAATAATACGAAACCTCGCTCTATGATTTGAAG
This sequence comes from Procambarus clarkii, assembly GCF_040958095.1. Lineage (NCBI taxonomy): Eukaryota > Metazoa > Arthropoda > Malacostraca > Decapoda > Cambaridae > Procambarus > Procambarus clarkii. Next base: position 44,290,156 of record NC_091179.1, on the reverse strand, counting down.
TTAAAATCCTCAAATATGGTTTAATAGTGACTTTTTTCACGTTTTTCATGTAGTTTGATATTACGTAAATATATTCATTTTTATCAATATTTCGATACCATTTCATGTAGTATCACGATATGTGATTTGGCCTTGAAATCTCAGAATTTCGCATAATATTGCATTTTAAGCAAGTTTTCTTGCATTTTGTTTCGTACGAAAAATCATCGAATTTAGCAATATTTTGACGTTTATCATCTCCTTTTCCTTCATGTGATTTAAACAAAATATCATCGAATTAGGCAATATTTTGCCGTTTTCCACGTTTTTGTGAATTTTCAGTCCATGGGTATTAATTCATATATATACGATAATAATGATGCAAACACATAATTCATTAGATAATAACCTTAAATACTTCATTTTCAATCATCTATTTGTTTGTCGTTAAAATACTGAGTAAGATATTGAAAAGGGGAGAAGTACGGTTTTTATTGCATATATCGACGTTTCAGCCGGATTAGAGCGGTTTTACGTTTACATCTTCCCTCGTTAATATAAACGGAAAATCAAGAACATTTTAGTTATTTCTAATGAAAACACATTGTTTTTTATCATTTGTATTGGAAACAACATTGTCATATGTCTTTTCTTGGAACTAAATAATACGAAACCTCGCTCTATGATTTGAAGGTAAAATCCTCAAATATGGTAAAATAGTGACTTTTTCACGTTAATCATGTAGTTTGATATTACGCAAATATATTTATTTTTACCAATATTTCGATACTATTTCATGTAGTATCACGATATGTGATTTGGCCTTCAAATCTCAGAATTTCGCATAATATTGCATTTTAAGCAAGTTTTCTTGCATTTTGTTTCGTACGAAAAATCATCGAATTTTGCAATATTTTGACGTTTATCATCCCCTTTTCCTTTATTTGATTTAAACAAAATATCATCGAATTAGGCAATATTTTGCCGTTTTTCCACGTTTTTGTGAATTTTCAGTCTATGGGTATTAATTCATTATATATACGATAAAAATGATGCAAACACATAATTGATTAGATAATAACCTTAAATACTTCATTTTCAATCAACTATTTGTTTCTCGTTAAAATACTGAGTAAGATATTGAAAAGGGGAGAAGTTCTGTTTTTATTGCATATATCGACGTTTCAGCCGGAATAGAGCGATTTTCGTGTACATCTTCCATCGGTAATATAAACGGAAAATCAGGAACATTTTAGTTAATTCTAATGAAAACACTTTGATTTTTATCATTTGTATTGGAAACAACATTGTCATATGTCTTTTCTTGGATCAAAATAATACGAAACCTCGCTCTATGATTTGAAGGTAAAATCCTCAAATATGGTAAAATAGTGACTTTTTCACGTTAATCATGTAGTTTGATATTACGCAAATATATTCATTTTTACCAATATTTCGATACTATTTCATGTAGTATCACGATATGTGATTTGGCTTTCAAATCTCATAATTTCGCATAATATTGCATTTTAAGCAAGTTTTCTTGCATTTTGTTTCGTACGAAAAATCATCGAATTTAGCAATATTTTGACGTTTATCATCTCCTTTTCCTTCATGTGATTTAAACAAAATATCATCGAATTAGGCAATATTTTGCCGTTTTCCACGTTTTTGTGAATTTTCAGTCCATGGGTATTAATTCATATATATACGATAATAATGATGCAAACACATAATTGATTAGATAATAACCTTAAATACTTCATTACCAATCATCTATTTGTTTGTCGTTAAAATACTGAGTAAGATATTGAAAAGGGGAGAAGTTCGGTTTTTATTGCATATATCGACGTTTCAGCCGGATTAGAGCGGTTTTGCGTGTACATCTTCCCTCGTTAATATAAACGGAAAATCAAGAACATTTTAGTTATTTCTAATGAAAACTCATTGTTTTTTATCATTTGTATTGGAAACAACATTGTCATATGTCTTTTCTTGGATCTAAATAATACGAAACCTCGCTCTATGATTTGAAGTTAAAATCCTCAAATATGGTTATATAGTGACTTTTTTCACGTTTTTCATGTAGTTTGATATTACGTAAATATATTCATTTGTACCAATATTTCGATACTATTTCATGTAGTATCACGATATGTGATTTGGCCTTCAAATCTCAATATTTCGCATAATATTGCATTTTAAGCAAGTTTTCTTGCATTTTGTTTCGTACGAAAAATCGTCGAATTTAGCAATATTTTGACGTTTATCATCCCCTTTTCCTTTATTTGATTTAAACAAAATATCATCGAATTAGGCAATATTTTGCCGTTTTTCAACGTTTTTGTGAATTTTCTGTCTATGGGTATTAATTCATTATATATACGATAAAAATGATGCAAACACATAATTGATTAAATAATAACCTTAAATACTTCATTTTCAATCAATTATTTGTTTCTCGTTAAAATACTGAGTAAGATATTGAAAAGGGGAGAAGTTCGGTTTTTATTGCATATATCGACGTTTCAGCCGGATTAGAGCGGTTTTACGTGTACATCTTGCATCGGTAATATAAACGGAAAATCAGGAACATTTTAGTTAATTCTAATGAAAACACATTGATTTTTATCATTTGTATTGGAAACAACATTGTCATATGTCTTTTCTTGGATCTAAATAATAAGAAACCTCGCTCTATGATTTGAAGTTAAAATCCTCAAATATGGTTAAATAGTGACTTTTTTCACGTTTTTCATGTAGTTTGATATTACGTAAATATATTCATTTTTACCAATATTTCGATACTATTTCATGTAGTATCACGATACGTGATTTGGCCTTCAAATCTCAATATTTCGCATAATATTGCATTTTAAGCAAGTTTTCTTGCATTTTGTTTCGTACGAAAAATCATCGAATTTTGCAATATTTTGACGTTTATCATCCCCTTTTCCTTTATTTGATTTAAACAAAATATCATCGAATTAGGCAATATTTTGCCGTTTTTCCACGCTTTTGTGAATTTTCAGTCTATGGGTATTAATTTATTATATATACGATAAAAATGATGCAAACACATAATTGATTAGATAATAACCTTAAATACTTCATTTTCAATCAACTATTTGTTTCTCGTTAAAATACTGAGTAAGGTATTGAAAAGGGGAGAAGTTCTGTTTTTATTGCATATATCGACGTTTCAGCCGGAATAGAGCGATTTTCGTGTACATCTTCCATCGGTAATATAAACGAAAAATCTGGAACATTTTAGTTAATTCTAATGAAAACACTTTGATTTTTATCATTTGTATTGGAAACAACATTGTCATATGTCTTTTCTTGGATCAAAATAATACGAAACCTCGCTCTATGATTTGAAGTTAAAATCCTCAAATATGGTTTAATAGTGACTTTTTTCACGTTTTTCATGTAGTTTGATATTACGTAAATATATTCATTTTTATCAATATTTCGATACCATTTCATGTAGTATCACGATATGTGATTTGGCCTTGAAATCTCAGAATTTCGCATAATATTGCATTTTAAGCAAGTTTTCTTGCATTTTGTTTCGTACGAAAAATCATCGAATTTAGCAATATTTTGACGTTTATCATCTCCTTTTCCTTCATGTGATTTAAACAAAATATCATCGAATTAGGCAATATTTTGCCGTTTTCCACGTTTTTGTGAATTTTCAGTCCATGGGTATTAATTCATATATATACGATAATAATGATGCAAACACATAATTCTTTAGATAATAACCTTAAATACTTCATTTCCAATCATCTATTTGTTTGTCGTTAAAATACTGAGTAAGATATTGAAAAGGGGAGAAGTACGGTTTTTATTGCATATATCGACGTTTCAGCCGGATTAGAGCGGTTTTACGTTTACATCTTCCCTCGTTAATATAAACGGAAAATCAAGAACATTTTAGTTATTTCTAATGAAAACACATTGTTTTTTATCATTTGTATTGGAAACAACATTGTCATATGTCTTTTCTTGGAACTAAATAATACGAAACCTCGCTCTATGATTTGAAGGTAAAATCCTCAAATATGGTAAAATAGTGACTTTTTCACGTTAATCATGTAGTTTGATATTACGCAAATATATTTATTTTTACCAATATTTCGATACTATTTCATGTAGTATCACGATATGTGATTTGGCCTTCAAATCTCAGAATTTCGCATAATATTGCATTTTAAGCAAGTTTTCTTGCATTTTGTTTCGTACGAAAAATCATCGAATTTTGCAATATTTTGACGTTTATCATCCCCTTTTCCTTTATTTGATTTAAACAAAATATCATCGAATTAGGCAATATTTTGCCGTTTTTCCACGTTTTTGTGAATTTTCAGTCTATGGGTATTAATTCATTATATATACGATAAAAATGATGCAAACACATAATTGATTAGATAATAACCTTAAATACTTCATTTTCAATCAACTATTTGTTTCTCGTTAAAATACTGAGTAAGATATTGAAAAGGGGAGAAGTTCTGTTTTTATTGCATATATCGACGTTTCAGCCGGAATAGAGCGATTTTCGTGTACATCTTCCATCGGTAATATAAACGGAAAATCAGGAACATTTTAGTTAATTCTAATGAAAACACTTTGATTTTTATCATTTGTATTGGAAACAACATTGTCATATGTCTTTTCTTGGATAAAAATAATACGAAACCTCGCTCTATGATTTGAAGGTAAAATCCTCAAATATGGTAAAATAGTGACTTTTTCACGTTAATCATGTAGTTTGATATTACGCAAATATATTCATTTTTACCAATATTTCGATACTATTTCATGTAGTATCACGATATGTGATTTGGCTTTCAAATCTCAGAATTTCGCATAATATTGCATTTTAAGCAAGTTTTCTTGCATTTTGTTTCGTACGAAAAATGATCGAATTTAGCAATATTTTGACGTTTATCATCTCCTTTTCCTTCATGTGATTTAAACAAAATATCATCGAATTAGGCAATATTTTGCCGTTTTCCACGTTTTTGTGAATTTTCAGTCCATGGGTATTAATTCATATATATACGATAATAATGATGCAAACACATAATTGATTAGATAATAACCTTAAATACTTCATTACCAATCATCTATTTGTTTGTCGTTAAAATACTGAGTAAGATATTGAAAAGGGGAGAAGTTCGGTTTTTATTGCATATATCGACGTTTCAGCCGGATTAGAGCGGTTTTGCGTGTACATCTTCCCTCGTTAATATAAACGGAAAATCAAGAACATTTTAGTTATTTCTAATGAAAACACATTGATTTTTATCATTTGTATTGGAAACAACATTGTCATATGTCTTTTCTTAGAACTAAATAATACGAAACCTCGCTCTATGATTTGAAGGTAAAATCCTCAAATATGGTAAAATAGTGACTTTTTCACGTTAATCATGTAGTTTGATATTACGCAAATATATTCATTTTTACCAATATTTCGATACTATTTCATGTAGTATCACGAAATGTGATTTGGCCTTCAAATCTCAGAATTTCGCATAATATTTCATTTTAAGCAAGTTTTCTTGCATTTTGTTTCGTACGAAAAATCGTCGAATTTAGCAATATTTTGACGTTTATCATCCCCTTTTCCTTTATTTGATTTAAACAAAATATCATCGAATTAGGCAATATATTGCCGTTTTTCAACGTTTTTGTGAATTTTCTGTCTATGGGTATTAATTCATTATATATACGATAAAAATGATGCAAACACATAATTGATTAAATAATAACCTTAAATACTTCATTTTCAATCAATTATTTGTTTCTCGTTAAAATACTGAGTAAGATATTGAAAAGGGGAGAAGTTCGGTTTTTATTGCATATATCGACGTTTCAGCCGGATTAGAGCGGTTTTACGTGTACATCTTCCCTCGTTAATATAAACGGAAAATCAAGAACATTTTAGTTATTTCTAATGAAAACTCATTGTTTTTTATCATTTGTATTGGAAACAACATTGTCATATGTCTTTTCTTGGATCTAAATAATACGAAACCTCGCTCTATGATTTGAAGTTAAAATCCTCAAATATGGTTATATAGTGACTTTTTTCACGTTTTTCATGTAGTTTGATATTACGTAAATATATTCATTTGTACCAATATTTCGATACTATTTCATGTAGTATCACGATATGTGATTTGGCCTTCAAATCTCAATATTTCGCATAATATTGCATTTTAAGCAAGTTTTCTTGCATTTTGTTTCGTACGAAAAATCGTCGAATTTAGCAATATTTTGACGTTTATCATCCCCTTTTCCTTTATTTGATTTAAACAAAATATCATCGAATTAAGCAATATTTTGCCGTTTTTCAACGTTTTTGTGAATTTTCTGTCTATGGGTATTAATTCATTATATATACGATAAAAATGATGCAAACACATAATTGATTAAATAATAACCTTAAATACTTCATTTTCAATCAATTATTTGTTTCTCGTTAAAATACTGAGTAAGATATTGAAAAGGGGAGAAGTTCGGTTTTTATTGCATATATCGACGTTTCAGCCGGATTAGAGCGGTTTTACGTGTACATCTTGCATCGGTAATATAAACGGAAAATCAGGAACATTTTAGTTAATTCTAATGAAAACACATTAATTTTTATCATTTGTATTGGAAACAACATTGTCATATGTCTTTTCTTGGATCTAAATAATAAGAAACCTCGCTCTATGATTTGAAGTTAAAATCCTCAAATATGGTTAAATAGTGACTTTTTTCACGTTTTTCATGTAGTTTGATATTACGTAAATATATTCATTTTTACCAATATTTCGATACTATTTCATGTAGTATCACGATACGTGATTTGGCCTTCAAATCTCAATATTTCGCATAATATTGCATTTTAAGCAAGTTTTCTTGCATTTTGTTTCGTACGAAAAATCATCGAATTTTGCAATATTTTGACGTTTATCATCCCCTTTTCCTTTATTTGATTTAAACAAAATATCATCGAATTAGGCAATATTTTGCCCTTTTTCCACGTTTATGTGAATTTTCAGTCTATGGGTATTAATTTATTATATATACGATAAAAATGATGCAAACACATAATTGATTAGATAATAACCTTAAATACTTCATTTTCAATCAACTATTTGTTTCTCGTTAAAATACTGAGTAAGATATTGAAAAGGGGAGAAGTTCTGTTTTTATTGCATATATCGACGTTTCAGCCGGAATAGAGCGATTTTCGTGTACATCTTCCATCGGTAATATAAACGGAAAATCAGGAACATTTTAGTTAATTCTAATGAAAACACTTTGATTTTTATCATTTGTATTGGAAACAACATTGTCATATGTCTTTTCTTGGATCAAAATTAATACGAAACCTCGCTCTATGATTTGAAGTTAAAATCCACAAATATGGTTAAATAGTGACTTTTTTCACGTTTTTCATGTAGTTTGATATTACGTAAATATATTCATTTATATCAATATTTCGATACCATTTCATGTAGTATCACGATATGTGATTTGGCCTTGAAATCTCAGAATTTCGCATAATATTGCATTTTAAGCAAGTTTTCTTGCATTTTGTTTCGTACGAAAAATCATCGAATTTAGCAATATTTTGACGTTTATCATCTCCTTTTCCTTCACGTGATTTAAACAAAATATCATCGAATTAGGCAATATTTTGCCGGTTTCCACGTTTTTGTGAATTTTCAGTTCATGGGTATTAATTCATATATATACGATAATAATGATGCAAACACATAATTCATTAGATAATAACCTTAAATTCTTCATTTTCCATCATCTATTTGTTTGTCGTTAAAATACTGAGTAAGATATTGAAAAGGGGAGAAGTACGGTTTTTATTGCATATATCGACGTTTCAGCCGGATTAGAGCGGTTTTACGTATACATCTTCCCTCGTTAATATAAACGGAAAATCAAGAACATTTTAGTTATTTCTAATGAAAACACATTGTTTTTTATCATTTTTATTGGAAACAACATTGCCATATGTCTTTTCTTGGATCTAAATAATACGAAACCTCGCTCTATGATTTGAAGTTAAAATCCTCAAATATGGTTAAATAGTGACATTTTTCACGTTTTTCATGTAGTTTGATAATACGTAAATATATTCATTTTTACCAATATTTCGATACTATTTCATGTAGTATCACGATATGTGATTTGGACTTCAAATCTCAGAATTTCGCATAATATTGCATTTTAAGCAAGTTTTCTTGCATTTTGTTTCGTACGAAAAATCATCGAATTTTGCAATATTTTGACGTTTATCATCCCCTTTTCCTTTATTTGATTTAAACAAAATATCATCGAATTAGGCAATATTTTGCCGTTTTTCCACGTTTTTGTGAATTTTCAGTCTATGGGTATTAATTCATTATATATACGATAAAAATGATGCAAACACATAATTGATTAGATAATAACCTTAAATACTTCATTTTCAATCAACTATTTGTTTCTCGTTAAAATACTGAGTAAGATATTGAAAAGGGGAGAAGTTCTGTTTTTATTGCATCTATCGACGTTTCAGCCGGAATAGAGCGATTTTCGTGTACATCTTCCATCGGTAATATAAACGGAAAATCAGGAACATTTTAGTTAATTCTAATGAAAACACTTTGATTTTTATCATTTGTATTGGAAACAACATTGTCATATGTCTTTTCTTGGATCAAAATAATACGAAACCTCGCTCTATGATTTGAAGTTAAAAACCTCAAATATGGTTAAATAGTGACTTTTTTCACGTTTTTCATGTAGTTTGATATTACGTAAATATATTCATTTTTATCAATATTTCGATACCATTTCATGTAGTATCACGATATGTGATTTGGCCTTGAAATCTCAGAATTTCGCATAATATTGCATTTTAAGCAAGTTTTCTTGCATTTTGTTTCGTACGAAAAATCATCGAATTTAGCAATATTTTGTCGTTTATCATCTCCTTTCCCTTCATGTGATTTAAACAAAATATCATCGAATTAGGCAATATTTTGCCGTTTTCCAGGTTTTTGTGAATTTTCAGTCCATGGGTATTAATTCATATATATACGATAATAATGATGCAAACACATAATTGATTAGATAATAACCTTAAATACTTCATTTTCAATCATCTATTTGTTTGTCGTTAAAATACTGAGTAAGATATTGAAATTGGGAGAAGTTCGGTTTTTATTGCATATATCGACGTTTCAGCCAGATTAGAGCGGTTTTACGTGTACATCTTCCCTCGTTAATATAAACGGAAAATCAAGAACATTTTAGTTATTTCTAATGAAAACACATTGATTTTTATCATTTGTATTGGAAACAACATTGTCATATGTCTTTTCTTGGAACTAAATAATACGAAACCTCGCTCTATGATTTGAAGGTAAAATCCTCAAATAAAGTAAAATAGTGACTTTCTCACGTTAATCATGTAGTTTGATATTACGCAAATATATTCATTTTTACCAATATTTCGATACTATTTCATGTAGTATCACGATATGTGATTTGGCCTTCAAATCTCAGAATTTCGCATAATATTGCATTTTAAGCAAGTTTTCTTGCATTTTGTTTCGTACGAAAAATCATCGAATTTAGCAATATTTGACGTTTATCATCCCCTTTTCCTTTACTTGATTTAAACAAAATATCATCGAATAAGGCAATATTTTGCCGTTTTTCAACGTTTTTGTGAATTTTCAGTCTATGGAAATAGACTGAAATATACGATATTTTCAGTCTATGGAAATATACGATAAAAATGATGCAAACACATAATTGATTAAATAATTACCATAAATACTTCATTTTCAATCATCGATTTGTTTGTCGTTAAAATACTGAGTAAGATATTGAAAAGGGGAGAAGTTCGGTTTTTATTGCATATATCGACGTTTCAGCCGGATTAGAGCGGTTTTACGTGTACATCTTCCCTCGTTAATATAAACGGAAAATTAAGAACATTTTAGTTATTTCTAATGAAAACACATTGTTTTTTATCATTTGTATTGGAAACAACATTGTCATATGTCTTTTCTTGGAACTAAATAATACGAAACCGCGCTCTATGATTTGAAGGTAAAATCCTCAAATATGGTAAAATAGTTACTTTTTCACGTTAATCATGTAGTTTGATATAACGCAAATATATTCATTTTTACCAATATTTCGATACTATTTCATGTAGTATCACGATATGTGATTTGGCCTTCAAATCTCAGAATTTCGCATAATATTGCATTTTAAGCAAGTTTTCTTGCATTTTGTTTCGTACGAAAAATCATCGAATTTAGCAATATTTTGACGTTTATCATCCCCTTTTCCTTTATTTGATTTAAACAAAATATCATCGAATTAGGCAATATTTTGCCGTTTTCCACGTTTTTGTTAATTTTCCGTCCATGGGTATTAATTCATATATATACGATAAAAATGATGCAAACACATAATTGATTAGATAATAACCTTAAATACTTAATTTTCAATCAACTATTTGTTTCTCGTTAAAATACTGAGTAAGATATTGAAAAGGGGAGAAGTTCTGTTTTTATTGCATATATCGACGTTTCAGTCGGAATAGAGCGGTTTTACGTGTACATCTTCCATCGGTAATATAAACGAAAAATCAGGAACATTTTAGTTAATTCTAATGAAAACTAATTTATTTTTATCATTTGTATTGGAAACAACATTGTCATATGTCTTTTCTTGGATCTAAATAATACGAAACCTCGCTCTATGATTTGAAGTTAAAATCCTCAAATATGGTTAAATATTGACTTTTTTCACGTTTTTCATGTAGTTTGATAATACGTAAATATATTCATTTGTACCAATATTTCGATACTATTTCATGTAGTATCACGATATGTGATTTGGCCTTCATATCTCAGAATTTCGCATAATATTGCATTTTAAGCAAGTTTTCTTGCATTTTGTTTCGTACGAAAAATCATCGAATTTAGCAATATTTTGACGTTTATCATCCCCTTTTCCTTCATGTGATGTAAACAAAATATCATCGAATTATTCAATATTTTTCCGTTTTTTCACGTTTTTGTGAATTTTCAGTCTATGGGTATTAATTCATTATATATACGATAAAAATGATGCAAACACATAATTGATTAGATAATAACCTTAAATAATTCATTTTCAATCAACTATTTGTTTCTCGTTAAAATACTGAGAAAGATATTGAAAAGGGGAGAAGTTCGGTTTTTATTGCATATATCGACGTTTCAGCCGGATTAGAGCGGTTTTACGTGTTCATCTTCCCTCGTTAATATACACGGAAAATCAAGAACATTATAGTTAATTCTAATGAAAACACATTGATTTTTATCATTTGTATTGGAAACAACATTGTCATATGTCTTTTCTTAGAACTAAATAATACGAAACCTCGCTCTATGATTTGAAGGTAAAATCCTCAAATATGGTAAAATAGTGACTTTTTCACGTTAATCATGTAGTTTGATATTACGCAAATATATTCATTTTTACCAATATTTCGATACTATTTCATGTAGTATCACGATATGTGATTTGGCTTTCAAATCTCAGAATTTCGCATAATATTGCATTTTAAGCAAGTTTTCTTGCATTTTGTTTCGTACGAAAAATCATTCGAATTTAGCAATATTTTGACGTTTATCATCCCCCTTTTCCTTCATGTGATTTAAAAAAAATATCATCGAATTAGGCAATATTTTGCCGTTTTGCACGTTGTTGTGAATTTTCAGTCCATGGGTATTAATTCATATATATACGATAAAAATGATGCAAACACATAATTGATTAGATAATAACCTTAAATAGTTCATTTTCAATCATCTATTTGTTTCTCGTTAAAATACTGAGTAAGATATTGAAAAAGGGAGAAGTTCGGTTTTTATTGCATATATCGACGTTTCAGCCGGATTAGAGCGGTTTTACGTGTACATCTTCCCTCTTTAATATAAACGGAAAATCAAGAACATTTTAGTTATTTCTAATGAAAACACATTGTTTTTTATCATTTGTATTGGAAACAACATTGTCATATGTCTTTTCTTGGAACTAAATAATACGAAACCTCGCTCTATGATTTGAAGGTAAAATCCTCAAATATGGTAAAGTAGTGACTTTTTCACGTTAATCTTGTAGTTTGATATTACGCAAATATATTCATTTTTACCAATATTTCGATACTATTTCATGTAGTATCACGATATGTGATTTGGCCTTCAAATTTCAGAATTTCGCATAATATTGCATTTTAAGCATGTTTTCTTGCATTTTGTTTCGTACGAAAAATCATCGAATTTAGCAATATTTTGACGTTTATCATCCCCTTTTCCTTTTTTTGATTTAAACAAAATATCATCGAATTAGGCAATATTTTGCCTTTTTCCACGTTTTTGTGAATTTTCAGTCTATGGGTATTAATTCATTATATATACGATAAAAATGATGCAAACACATAATTGATTAGATAATAACCTTAAATACTTCATTTTCAATCAACTATTTGTTTCTCGTTAAAATACTGAGTAAGATATTGAAAAGGGGAGAAGTTCTGTTTTTATTGCATATATCGACGTTTCAGCCGGAATAGAGCGGTTTTACGTGTACATCTTCCATCAGTAATATAAACGGAAAATCAGGAACATTTTAGTTAATTCTAATAGAAACACATTGATTTTTATCATTTGTATTGGAAACAACATTGTCATATGTCTTTTTTTGGATCTAAATAATACGAAACCTCGCTCTATGATTCAAAGTTAAAATCCTCAAATATGGTTAAATAGTGACTTTTTTCACGATTTTCATGTAGTTTGATATTACGTAAATATATTCATTTTTACCAATATTTCGATACTATTTCATGTAGTATCACGATATGTGATTTGGCCTTGAAATCTCAGAATTTCGCATAATATTGCATTTTAAGCAAGTTTTCTTGCATTTTGTTTCGTACGAAAAATCATCGAATTTAGCAATATTTTGACGTTTATCATATCCTTTTCCTTCATGTGATTTAAACAAAATATCATCGAATTAGGCAATTTTTTGCCGTTTTCCACGTTTTTGTGAATTTTCAGTCCATGGGTTTTAATTCAAATATATACGATAAAATGATTCAAACACATAATTGATTTGATAATAACCTTAAATACTTCATTTTCAATCAACTATTTGTTTCTCGTTAAAATACTGAGCAAGATATTGAAAAGGGGAGAAGTTCTGTTTTTATTCCATATATCGACGTTTCAGCCGGAATAGAGCGGTTTTACGTGTACATCTTCCATCAGTAATATAAACGGAAAATCAGGAACATTTTAGTTAATTCTAATGAAAACACATTGATTTTTATCATTTGTATTGGAAACAACATTGTCATATGTCTTTTTTTGGATCTAAATAATACGAAACCTCGCTCTATGATTCAAAGTTAAAATCCTCAAATATGTTTGAATAGTGACTTTTTTCACGATTTTCATGTAGTTTGATATTACGTAAATATATTCATTTTTACCAATATTTCGATACTATTTCATGTAGTATCACGATATGTGATTTGGCCTTGAAATCTCAGAATTTCGCATAATATTGCATTTTAAGCAAGTTTTCTTGCATTTTGTTTCGTACGAAAAATCATCGAATTTAGCAATATTTTGACCTTTATCATATCCTTTTCCTTCATGTGATTTAAACAAAATATCATCGAATTAGGCAATATTTTGCCGTTTTGCACGTTTTTGTGAATTTTCCGTCCATGGATATTAATTCATATATATACGATAAAAATGATGCAAACACATAATTGATTAGATAATAACCTTAAATACTTCATTTTCAATCATCTATTTGTTTCTCGTTAAAATACTGAGTAAGATATTGAAAAGGGGAGAAGTTCGGTTTTTATTGCATATATCGACGTTTCAGCCGGATTAGAGCGGTTTTACGTGTACATCTTCCCTCGTTAATATAAACGGAAAATCAAGAACATTTTAGTTATTTCTAATGAAAACACATTGTTTTTTATCATTTGTATTGGAAACAACATTGTCATTTGTCTTTTCTTGGATCTAAATAATACGAAACCTCGCTCTATGATTCTAAGTTATAATCCTCAAATATGGTTAAATAGTGACTTTTTTCACGATTTTCATGTAGTTTGATATTACGTAAATATATTCATTTTTACCAATATTTCGATACTATTTCATGTAGTATCACGATATGTGATTTGGCCTTGAAATCTCAGAATTTCGCATAATATTGCATTTTAAGCAAGTTTTCTTGCATTTTGTTTCGTACGAAAAATCATCGAAATTAGCAATATTTTAACGTTTATCATCTCCTTTTCCTTCATGTGATTTAAACAAAATATCATCGAATTAGGCAATATTTTGCCGTTTTTCCACGTTTTTGTGAATTTTCAGTCTATGGATATTAATTCATTATATATACGATAAAAATGATGCAAACACATAATTGATTAGATAATAACCTTAAATACTTCATTTTCAATCAACTATTTCTTTCTCGTTAAAATACTGAGTAAGAAATTGAAAGGGGGAGAAGTTCTGATTTTATTGCATATATCGACGTTTCAGCCGGAATAGAGCGGTTTTCGTGTACATCTTCCATCGGTAATATAAACGGAAAATCAGGAACATTTTAGTTAATTCTAATGAAAACACATTGATTTTTATCATTTGTATTGGAAACAACATTGTCATATGTCTTTTCTTGGATCTAAATAATACGAAACCTCGCTCTATGATTTGAAGGTAAAATCCTCAAATATGGTAAAATAGTAACTTTTTCACGTTAATCATGTAGTTTGATATTACGCAAATATATTCATTTTTACCAATATTCCGATACTATTTCATGTAGTATCACGATATGTGATTTGCCCTTCATATCTCAGAATTTCGCGTAATATTGCATTTTAAGCAAGTTTTCTTGCATTTTGTTTCGTACGAAAAATCATCGAATTTAGCAATATTTTGACGTTTATCATCCCCTTTTCGTTCATGTGATTTAAACAAAATATCATCGAATTAGGCAATATTTTGCCGTTTTTCCACGTTTTTGTGAATTTTCAGTCCATGGGTATTAATTCGTATATATACGATGAAAATGATGCAAACACATAATTGATTAGATAATAACCTTAAATACTTCATTTTCAATCAAATATTTGTTTCTCGTTAAAATACTGAGTAAGATATTTAAAAGGGGAGAAGTTCTGTTTTTATTGCATATATCGACGTTTCAGCCGGAATAGAGCGATTTTCGTGTACATCTTCCATCGGTAATATAAACGGAAAACCAGGAACATTTTAGTTAATTCTAATGAAATCACTTTGATTTTTATCATTTGTATTGGAAACAACATTGTCATATGTCTTTTCTTGGATCCAAATAATACGAAACCTCGCTCTATGATTTGAAGTTAAAATCCTCAAATATGGTTAAATAGTGACTTTTTTCACGTTTTTCATGTAGTTTGATATTACGTAAATATATTCATTTTTACCAATATATCGATATTATTTCATGTATTATGACGATATGTGATTTGGCCTTGAAATCTCTGAATTTCGCATAATATAGCATTTTAAGCAAGTTTTCTTGCATTTTGTTTCGTACGAAAAATCATCGAATTTAGCAATATTTTGACGTTTATCATCCCCTTTTCCTTCATGTGATTTAAACAAAATATCATCGAATTAGGCAATATTTTGCCGTTTTCCACGATTCTGTAAATTTTCAGTCCATGGGTATTAATTCATATATATACGATAAATTTATGCAAAAACATAATTGATTAGATAATAACCTTAAATACTAAACTCTCAATCATCTATTTGTTTCTCGTTAAAATACTGAGTAAGATATTGAAAAGGGGAGAAGTTCGGTTTTTATTGCATATATCGACGTTTCAGCCTGATTAGAGCGGTTTTACGTGTACATCTTCCCTCGTTAATATAAACGGAAAATCAAGAACATTTTAGCTATTTCTAATGAAAACACATTGTTTTTTATCATTTGTATTGGAAACAACATTGTCATATGTCTTCTCTTGGATCTAAATAATACGAAACCTCGCTCTATGATTTGAAGTTAAAATCCTCAAATATGGTTATATAGTGACTTTTTTCACGTTTTTCATGTAGTTTGATATTACGTAAATATATTCATATTTACCAATATTTCGATACTATTTCATGTAGCATCACGATATGTGATTTGGCCTTCAAATCTCAGAATTTCGCATAATATTGCATTTTAAGCAAGTTTTCTTGCATTTTGTTTCGTACGAAAAATCATCGAATATAGCAATATTTTGACGTTTATCATCCCCTTTTCCTTCATTTGATTTAAACAAAATATCATCGAATTAGGCAATATTTTGCCGTTTTCCACGTTTTTGTGAATTTTCAGTCCATGGGTTTTAATTAATATATATACGATAAAAATGATGCAAACACATAATTGATTAGATAATAACCTTAAATACTTAATTTTCAATCAACTCTTTCTTTCTCGTTAAAATACTGAGTAAGATATTGAAAGGGGGAGAAGTTCTGATTTTATTGCATATATCGAGGTTTCAGCCGGAACAGAGCGGTTTTCGTGTACATCTTCCATCGGTAATATAAACGGAAAATCGGGAACATTTTAGTTAATTCTAATGAAAACACATTGATTTTTATAATTTGTATTGGAAACAACATTGTCATATGTCTTTTCTTGGATCTAAATAATACAAAACCTCGCTCTATGATTTGAAGTTAAAATCCTCATATATGGTTATATAGTGACTTTTTCACGTTATCATGTAGTTTGATAATACGTAAATATATTCATTTTTACCAATATTTCGATACTATTTCATGTAGTATCACGATATGTGATTTGGCCTTCAAATCTCAGAATTTCGCATAATATTGCATTTTAAGCAAGTTTTCTTGCATTTTGTTTCGTACGAAAAATCATCGAATTTAGCAATATTTTGACGTTTATCATCCCCTTTTCCTTCATGTGATTTAAACAAAATATCATCGAATTAGGCAATATTTTGCCGTTTTTCCACGTTTTTGTGAATTTTCAGTCCATGGGTATTAATTCATATATATACGATAAAAAAGATGCAAACACATAATTGATTAGATAATAACCTTAAATACTTCATTTTCAATCAACTATTTGTTTCTCGTTAAAATACTGAGTAAGATATTGAAAAGGGGAGAAGTTCTGTTTTTATTGCATATATCGACGTTTCTGCCGGAATAGAGAGATTTTCGTGTACATCTTCCATCGGTAATATAAACGGAAAACCAGGAACATTTTAGTTAATTCTAATGAAAACACTTTGATTTTTATCATTTGTATTGGAAACAACATTGTCATATGTCTTTTCTTGGATCTAAATAATACAAAACCTCGCTCTATGATTTGAAGTTAAAATCCTCATATATGGTTATATAGTGACTTTTTCACGTTAATCATGTAGTTTGATAATACGTAAATATATTCATTTTTACCAATATTTCGATACTATTTCATGTAGTATCACGATATGTGATTTGGCCTTCAAATCTCAGAATTTCGCATAATATTGCATTTTAAGCATGTTTTCTTGCATTTTGTTTCGTACGAAAAATCATCGAATTTAGCAATATTTTGACGTTTATCATCCCCTTTTCCTTCATGTGATTTCAACAAAATATCATCGAATTAGGCAATATTTTGCCGTTTTCCACTTTTTTGTGAATTTTCAGTCCATGGGTATTAATTCATATATATACGATAAAAATGATGCAAACACATAATTGATTAGATAATAACCTTAAATACTTCATTTTCAATCAACTATTTCTTTCTCGATAAAATACTGAGTAAGATATTGAAAGAGGGGAGAAGTTCTGATTTTATTGCATATATCGACGTTTCAGGCGGAACAGAGCGGTTTTCGTGTACATCTTCCATCGGTAATATAAACGGAAAATCAGGAACATTTTAGTTAATTCTAATGAAAACATATTGATTTTTATAATTTGTATTGGAAACAACATTGTCATATGTCTTTTCTTGGATCTAAATAATACGAAACCTCGCTCTATGATTTGAAGGTAAAATCCTCAAATATGGTAAAAAGTAACTTTTTCACGTTAATCATGTAGTTTGATATTACGCAAATATATTCATTTTTACCAATATTCCGATACTATTTCATGTAGTATCACGATATGTGATTTGCCCTTCAAATCTCAGAATTTCGCGTTATATTGCATTTTAAGCAAGTTTTCTTGCATTTTGTTTCGTACGAAAAATCATCGAATTTAGCAATATTTTGACGTTTATCATCCCCTTTTCCTTCATGTGATTTAAACAAAATATCATCGAATTAGGCAATATTTTGCCGTTTTCCACGTTTTTGTGAATTTTCAGTCCATGGGTATTAATTCATATATATACGATAAAAATGATGCAAACACATAATTGATTAGATAATAACCTTAAATACTTCATTTTCAATCATCTACTTGTTTCTCGTTAAAATACTAAGTAAGATATTGAAAAGGGGAGAAGTTCGGTTTTTATTGCATATATCGACGTTTCGGCCGGATTAGAGCGGTTTTACGTGTACATTTCCCTCGTTAATATAAACGGAAAATCAAGAACATTTTAATTATTTCTAATGAAAACACATTGTTTTTTATCATTTGTATTGGAAACAACATTGTCATATGTCTTTTCTTGGATCTATATAATACGATACCTCGCTCTATGATTTGAAGTTAAAATCCTCAAATATGGTTATATAGTGACTTTTTTCACGTTTTTCATGTAGTTTGATATTACGTAAATATATTCATTTTTACCAATATTTCGATACTATTTCATGTAGTATCACGATATGTGATTTGGCCTTCAAATCTCGGAATTTCGCATAATATTGCATTTTAAGTAAGTTTTCTTGCATTTTGTTTCGTACGAAAAATCATCGAATTTAGCAATATTTTTACGTTTATCATCTCCTTTTCCATCATGTGATTTAAACAAAATATCATCGAATTAGGCAATATTTTGTCGTTTTCCACGTTTTTGTGAATTTTCCGTTCATGGGTATTAATTCATATATATACGATAAAAATTATGCAAACACATAATTGATTAGATAATAACCTTAAATACTTCATTTTCAATCAACTATTTCTTTCTCGTTAAAATACTGAGTAAGATATTGAAAAGGGGAGAAGTTCTGTTTTAATTGCATATATCGACGTTTCAGCCGGAATAGAGCGATTTTCGTGTACATTTTCCATCGGTAATATAAACGGAAAATCAGGAACATTTTAGTTAATTCTAATGAAAACTCATTGATTTTTATCATTTGTATTGGAAACAACATTGTCATATGTCTTTTCTTGGATCTAAATAATACGAAACCTCGCTCTATGATTTGAAGTTAAAATCCTCAAATATGGTTATATAGTGACTTTTTCACGTTAATCATGTAGTTTGATAATACGTAAATATATTCATTTTTACCAATATTTCGATACTATTTCATGTAGTATCACGATATGTGATTTGGCCTTCAAATCTCAGAATTTCGCATAATATTGCATTTTAAGCAAGTTTTCTTGCATTTTGTTTCGTACGAAAAATCATCGAATATAGCAATATTTTTTCGTTAATCATCTCCTTTTCCTTCATGTGATTTAAACAAAATATCATCGAATTAGGCAATATTTTGTCGTTTTCCACGTTTTTGTGAATTTTCCGTCCATGGGTATTAATTCATATATATACGATAAAAATTATGCAAACACATAATTGATTAGATAATAACCTTAAATACTTCATTTTCAATCAACTATTTCTTTCTCGTTAAAATACTGAGTAAGATATTGAAAAGGGGAGAAGTTCTGTTTTAATTGCATATATCGACGTTTCAGCCGGAATAGAGCGATTTTCGTGTACATTTTCCATCGGTAAAATAAACGGAAAATCAGGAACATTTTAGTTAATTCTAATGAAAACTCATTGATTTTTATCATTTGTATTGGAAACAACATTGTCATATGTCTTTTCTTGGATCTAAATAATACGAAACCTCGCTCTATGATTTGAAGTTAAAATCCTCAAATATGGTTATATAGTGACTTTTTCACGTTAATCATGTAGTTTGATAATACGTAAATATATTCATTTTTACCAATATTTCGATACTATTTCATGTAGTATCACGATATGTGATTTGGCCTTGAAATCTCAGAATTTCGCATAATATTGCATTTTAAGCAAGTTTTCTTGCATTTTGTTTCGTACGAAAAATCATCGAATTTAGCAATATTTTGACGTTTATCATCCCCTTTTCCTTCATGTGATTTAAACAAAATATCATCGAATTAGGCAATATTTTGCCGTTTTCCACGTTTTTGTGAATTTTCAGTCCATGGGTATTAATTCATATATATACGATAAAAATGATGCAAACACATAATTGATTAGATAATAACCTTAAATACTTCATTTTCAATCATCTATTTGATTCTTGTTAAAATACTGAGTAAGATATTGAAAAGGGGAGAAGTTCGGTTTTTATTGCATATATCGACGTTTCAGCCGGATTAGAGCGGTTTTACGTGTACATCTTCCCTTGTTAATATAAACGGAAAATCAAGAACATTTTAGTTATTTCTAATGAAAACACATTGTTTTTTATCATTTGTATTGGAAACAACATTGTCATATGTCTTTTCTTATATCTAAATAATACGAAACCTCGCTCTATGATTTGAAGGTAAAATCCTCAAATATGGTAAAAAAGTAACTTTTTCACGTTAATCATGTAGTTTGATATTACGCAAATATATTCATTTTTACCAATATTCCGATACTATTTCATGTAGTATCACGATATGTGATTTGCCCTTCAAATCTCAGAATTTCGCGTTATATTGCATTTTAAGCAAGTTTTCTTGCATTTTGTTTCGTACGAAAAATCATCGAATTTAGCAATATTTTGACGTTTATCATCCCCTTTTCCTTCATGTGATTTAAACAAAATATCATCGAATTAGGCAATATTTTGCCGTTTTCCACGTTTTTGTGAATTTTCAGTCCATGGGTATTAATTCATATATATACGATAAAAATGATGCAAACACATAATTGATTAGATAATAACCTTAAATACTTCATTTTCAATCATCTACTTGTTTCTCGTTAAAATACTAAGTAAGATATTGAAAAGGGGAGAAGTTCGGTTTTTATTGCATATATCGACGTTTCGGCCGGATTAGAGCGGTTTTACGTGTACATCTTCCCTCGTTAATATAAACGGAAAATCAAGAACATTTTAGTTATTTCTAATGAAAACACATTGTTTTTTATCATTTGTATTGGAAACAACATTGTCATATGTCTTTTCTTGGATCTAAATAATACGATACCTCGCTCTATGATTTGAAGTTAAAATCCTCAAATATGGTTATTTAGTGACTTTTTCACGTTAATCATGTAGTTTGATAATACGTAAATATATTCATGTTTACCAATATTGCGATACTATTTCATGTAGTATCACGATATGTGATTTGGCCTTCAAATCTCAGAATTTCGCATAATATTGCATTTTAAGCAAGTTTTCTTGCATTTTGTTTCGTACGAAAAATCATCGAATATAGCAATATTTTTTCGTTAATCATCTCCTTTTCCTTCATGTGATTTAAACAAAATATCATCGAAATAGGCAATATTTTGCCGTTTTCCACGTTTTTGTGAATTTTCAGTCCATGGGTTTTAATTCATACATATACGATAAAAATGATGCAGACACATAATTGATTAGATAATAACCTTAAATACTTCATTTTCAATCAACTATTTCTTTCTCGTTAAAATACTGAGTAAGATATTGAAAGGGGGGAGAAGTTCTGATTTTATTGCATATATCGACGTTTCAGCCGGAACAGAGCGGGTTTCGTGTACATCTTCCATCGGTAATATAAACGGAAAATCAGGAACATTTTAGTTAATTCTAATGAAAACACATTGATTTTTATAATTTGTATTGGAAACAACATTGTCATATGTCTTTTCTTGGATCTAAATAATACGAAACCTCGCTCTATGATTTGAAGGTAAAATCCTCAAATATGGTAAAATAGTAACTTTTTCACGTTAATCATGTAGTTTGATATTACGCAAATATATTCATTTTTACCAATATTCCGATACTATTTCATGTAGTATCACGATATGTGATTTGCCCTTCAAATCTCAGAATTTCGCGTTATATTGCATTTTAAGCAAGTTTTCTTGCATTTTGTTTCGTACGAAAAATCATCGAATTTAGCAATATTTGACGTTATCATCCCCCTTTTCCTTCATGTGATTTAAACAAAATATCATCGAATTAGACAATATTTTGCCGTTTTTCCACGTTTTTGTTAATTTTCAGTCCATGGGTATTAATTCATATATATACGATAAAAATGATGCAAACACATAATTGATTAGATAATAACCTTAAATACTTCATTTTCAATCAACTATTTGTTTCTCGTTAAAATACTGAGTAAGATATTGAAAAGGGGAGAAGTTCTGTTTTTATTGCATATATCGACGTTTCTGCCGGAATAGAGAGATTTTCGTGTACATCTTCCATCGGTAATATAAACGGAAAACCAGGAACATTTTAGTTAATTCTAATGAAAACACTTTGAATTTTATCATTTGTATTGGAAACAACATTGTCATATGTCTTTTCCTGGATCCAAATAATACGAAACCTCGCTCTATGATTTAAAGTTAAAATCCTCATATGTGGTTAAATAGTGACTTTTTCACGTTTTTCATGTAGTTTGATATTACGTAAATATATTCATATTTACCATTATTTCGATACTATTTCATGTAGTATCACGATATGTGATTTGGCCTTGAAATCTCAGAATTTCGCATAATATTGCATTTTAAGCAAGTTTTCTTGCATTTTGTTTCGTACGAAAAATCATCGAATTTAGCAATATTTTGACGTTTATCATCCCCTTTTCCTTCATGTGATTTAAACAAAATATCATCGAATTAGGCAATATTTTGCCGTTTTCCACGTTTTTGTGAATTTTCAGTCCATGGGTATTAATTCATATATATACGATAAAAATGATGCAAACACATAATTGATTA
Organism: Procambarus clarkii; assembly: GCF_040958095.1. NCBI lineage: Eukaryota > Metazoa > Arthropoda > Malacostraca > Decapoda > Cambaridae > Procambarus > Procambarus clarkii. The sequence goes on along the minus strand of NC_091179.1, from coordinate 44,266,915 downwards.
GATAATAACCTTAAATACTTCATTTTCAATCATCTATTTGATTATCGTTAAAATACTGAGTAAGATATTGAAAAGGGGAGAAGTTCGGTTTTTATTGCATATATCGACGTTTCAGCCGGATTAGAGCGGTTTTACGTGTACATCTTCCCTTGTTAATATAAACGGAAAATCAAGAACATTTTAGTTATTTCTAATGAAAACACATTGTTTTTTATCATTTGTATTGGAAACAACATTGTCATATGTCTTTTCTTGGATCTAAATAATACGAAACCTCGCTCTATGATTTGAAGTTAAAATCCTCAAATATGGTTATATAGTGACTTTTTTCACGTTTTTCATGTAGTTTGATATTACGTAAATATATTCATTTTTACCAATATTTCGATACTATTTCATGTAGTATCACGATATGTGATTTGGCCTTCAAATCTCGGAATTTTGCATAATATTGCATTTTAAGCAAGTTTTCTTGCATTTTGTTTCGTACGAAAAATCATCGAAATTAGCAATATTTTTACGTTTATCATCTCCTTTTCCTTCATGTGATTGAAACAAAATATCATCGAATTAGGCAATATTTTGCCGTTTTCCACGTTTTTGTGAATTTTCCGTCCATGGGTATTAATTCATATATATACGATAAAAATGATGCAAACACATAATTGATTAGATAATAACCTTAAATACTTCATTTTCAATCAACTATTTTTTTCTCGTTAAAATACTGAGTAACATATTGAAAAGGGAGAAGTTCTGTTTTTATTGCATATATCGACGTTTCTGCCGGAATAGAGCGATTTTCGTGTACATCTTCCATCGGTAATATAAACGGAAAACCAGGAACATTTTAGTTAATTCTAATGAAAACACTTTGATTTTTATCATTTGTATTGGAAACAACATTGTCATATGTCTTTTCTTGGATCCAAATAATACGAAACCTCGCTCTATGATTTAAAGGTAAAATCCTCAAATATGGTTAAATAGTGACTTTTTTCACGTTTTTCACGTATTTTGATATTACGTAAATATATTCATTTTTACCATTATTTCGATACTATTTCATGTAGTATCACGATATGTGATTTGGCCTTGAAATCTCAGAATTTCGCATAATATTGCATTTTAAGCAAGTTTTCTTGCATTTTGTTTCGTACGAAAAATCATCGAATTTAGCAATATTTTGACGTTTATCATCCCCCTTTTCCTTCATGTGATTTAAACAAAATATCATCGAATTAGGCAATATTTTGCCGTTTTCCACGTTTTTGTGAATTTTCAGTCCATGGGTATTAATTCATATATATACGATAAAAATGATGCAAACACATAATTGATTAGATAATAACCTTAAATACTTCATTTTCAATCAACTATTTTTTTCTCGTTAAAATACTGAGTAACATATTGAAAAGAGAGAAGTTCTGTTTTTATTGCAAATATCGACGTTTCTGCCGGAATAGAGCGATTTTCGTGTACATCTTCCATCGGTAATATAAACGGAAAACAAGGAACATTTTAGTTAATTCTAATGAAAACACTTTGATTTTTATCATTTGTATTGGAAACAGCATTGTCATATGTCTTTTCCTGGATCCAAATAATACGAAACCTCGCTCTATGATTTAAAGTTAAAATCCTCATATGTGGTTAAATAGTGACTTTTTTCACGTTTTTCATGTAGTTTGATATTACGTAAATATATTCATATTTACCATTATTTCGATACTATTTCATGTAGTATCACGATATGTGATTTGGCCTTGAAATCTCAGAATTTCGCATAATATTGCATTTTAAGCAAGTTTTCTTGCATTTTGTTACAAACGAAAAATCATCGAATTTAGCAATATTTTGACGTTTATCATCCCCTTTTCCTTCATGTGATTTAAACAAAATATCATCGAATTAGGCAATATTTTGCCGTTTTCCACGTTTTTGTGAATTTTCAGTCCATGGGTATTAATTCATATATATACGATAAAAATGATGCAAACACATAATTGATTAGATAATAACCTTAAATACTTCATTTTCAACCATCTATTTGATTCTCGTTAAAATACTGAGTAAGATATTGAAAAGGGGAGAAGTTCGGTTTTTATTGCATATATCGACGTTTCAGCCGGATTAGAGCGGTTTTACGTGTACATCTTCCCTCGTTAATATAAACGGAAAATCAAGAACATTTTAGTTATTTCTAATGAAAACACATTGTTTTTTTATCATTTGTATTTTAAACAACATTGTCATATGTCTTTTCTTGGATCTAAATAATACGAAACCTCGCTCTATGATTTGAAGTTAAAATTCTCAAATATGGTTATATAGTGACTTTTTTCAATTTTTTCATGTAGTTTGATATTACGTAAATATATTCATTTTTACCAATATTTCGATACTATTTCATGTAGTATCACGATATGTGATTTGGCCTTCAAATCTCGGAATTTTGCATAATATTGCATTTTAAGCAAGTTTTCTTGCATTTTGTTTCGTTCGAAAAATCATCGAATTTAGCAATATTTTTACGTTTATCATCTCCTTTTCCTTCATGTGATTTAAACAAAATATTATCGAATTAGGCAATATTTTGCCGTTTTCCACGTTTTTGTGAATTTTCAGTCCATGGGTTTTAATTCATACATATACGATAAAAATGATGCAAACACATAATTGATTAGATAATAACCTTAAATACTTCATTTTCAATCAACTATTTCTTTCTCGTTAAAATACTGAGTAAGATATATAAAGGGGGGAGATGTTCTGATTTTTTGCATATATCGACGTTTCAGCCGGAATATAGCGGTTTTCGTGTACATCTTCCATCGGTAATATAAACGGAAAATCAGGAACATTTTAGTTAATTCTAATGAAAACACATTGATTTTTATAATTTGTATTGGAAACAACATTGTCATATGTCTTTTCTTGGATCTAAATAATACGAAACTTCGCTCTATGATTTGAAGGTAAAATCCTCAAATATGGTAAAATAGTGACTTTTTCACGTTAATCATGTAGTTTGATATTAGGCAAATATATTCATTTTTACCAATATTTCGATACTATTTCATGTAGTATCACGATATGTGATTTGCCCTTCAAATCTCAGAATTTCGCGTTATATTGCATTTTAAGCAAGTTTTCTTGCATTTTGTTTCGTACGAAAAATCATCGAATTTAGCAATATTTTGACGTTTATCATCCCCCTTTTCCTTCATGTGATTTAAACAAAATATCATCGAATTAGGCAATATTTTGCCGTTTTTCCACGTTTTTGTGAATTTTCAGTCCATGGGTATTAATTCATATATATACGATAATAATGATGCAAACACATAATTGATTAGATAATAACCTTAAATACTTCATTTTCAATCAACTATTTGTTTCTCGTTAAAATACTGAGTAAGATATTGAAAAGGGGAGAAGTTCTGTTTTTATTGCATATATCGACGTTTCAGCCGGATTAGAGTGGTTTTACGTGTACATCTTCCCTCGTTAATATAAACGGAAAATCAAGAACATTTTAGTTATTTCTAAAGAAAACACATTGTTTTTTATCATTTGTATTGGAAACAACATTGTCATATGTCTTTTCTTGGATCTAAATAATACGAAACCTCGCTCTATGATTTGAAGTTAAAATCCTCAAATATGGTTATATAGTGACTTTTTTCACGTTTTTCATGTAGTTTGATATTACGTAAATATATTCATTTTTACCAATATATCGATACTATTTCATGTAGTATCACGATATGTGATTTGGCCTTCAAATCTCGGAATTTTGCATAATATTGCATTTTAAGCAAGTTTTCTTGCATTTTGTTTCGTACGAAAAATCATCGAATTTAGCAATATTTTTACGTTTATCATCTCCTTTTCCTTCATGTGATTTAAACAATATATCATCGAATTAGGCAATATTTTGCCGTTTTCCACGTTTTTGTGAATTTTCCGTCCATGGGTATTAATTCATACATATACGATAAAAATGATGCAAACATAATTGATTAGATAATAACCTTAAATACTTCATTTTCAATCAACTATTTGTTTCTTGTTAAAATACTGAGTAAGATATTGAAAAGGGGAGAGGTTCTGTTTTTATTGCATATATCGACGTTTCAGCCGGAATAGAGCGATTTTCGTGTACATCTTCCATCGGTAATATAAACGGAAAACCAGGAACATTTTAGTTAATTCTAATGAAAACACTTTGATTTTTATCATTTGTATTGGAAACAACATTGTCATATGTCTTTTCTTGGATCCAAATAATACGAAACCTCGCTCTATGATTTAAAGTTAAAATCCTCAAATATAGTTAAATAGTGACTTTTTTTACGTTTTTCATGTAGTTTGATATTACGTAAATATATTCATTTTTACCATTATTTCGATACTATTTCATGTAGTATCACGATATGTGATTTGGCCTTGAAATCTCAGAATTTCGCATAATATTGCATTTTAAGCAAGTTTTCTTACATTTTGTTTCGTACGAAAAATCATCGAATTTAGCAAGATTTTGACGTTTATCATCCCCTTTTCCTTCATGTGATTTAAACAAAATATCATCGAATTAGGCAATATTTTGCCGTTTTCCACGTTTTTGTGAATTTTCAGTCCATGGGTATTAATTCATATATATACGATAAAAATGATGCAAACACATAATTGATTAGATAATAACCTTAAATACTTCATTTTCAATAATCTATTTGTTTCTCGTTAAAATACTGAGTAAGATATGGAAAAGGGGAGAAGTTCGGTTTTTATTGCATATATCGACGTTTCAGCCGGATTAGAGCGGTTTTACGTGTACATCTTCCCTCGTTAATATAAACGGAAAATCAAGAACATTTTAGTTATTTCTAATGAAAACACATTGTTTTTTATCATTTGTATTGGAAACAACATTGTCATATGTCTTTTCTTGGATCTAAATAATACGATACCTCGCTCTATGATTTGAAGTTAAAATCCTCAAATATGGTTATATAGTGACTTTTTTCACGTTTTTCATGTAGTTTGATATTACGTAAATATATTCATTTTTACCAATATTTCGATACTATTTCATGCAGTATCACGATATGTGATTTGGCCTTCAAATCTCGGAATTTCGCATAATATTGCATTTTAAGCAAGTTTTCTTGCATTTTGTTTCGTACGAAAAATCATTGAATTTAGCAATATTTTGACGTTTATCATCCCCTTTTCCTTCATGTGATTTAAACAAATCATCATCGAATTAGGCAATATTTTGCCGTTTTCCACGTTTTTGTGAATTTTCAGTCCATGGGTATTAATTCATATATATACGATAAAAATGATGCAAACACATAATTGATTAGATAATAACCTTAAATACTTCATTTTCAATCATCTATTTGTTTCTCGTTAAAATACTGAGTAAGATATGGAAAAGGGGAGAAGTTCGGTTTTTATTGCATATATCGACGTTTCAGCCGGATTAGAGCGGTTTTACGTGTACATCTTCCCTCGTTAATATAAACGGAAAATCAAGAACATTTTAGTTATTTCTAATGAAAACACATTGTTTTTTATCATTTGTATTGGAAACAACATTGTCATATGTCTTTTCTTGGATCTAAATAATACGATACCTCGCTCTATGATTTGAAGTTAAAATCCTCAAATATGGTTATATAGTGACTTTTTTCACGTTTTTCATGTAGTTTGATATTACGTAAATAAATTCATTTTACCAATATTTCGAAACTATTTCATGTAGTATCACGATATGTGATTTGGCCTTCAAATCTCAGAATTTCGCATAATATTGCATTTTAAGCAAGTTTTCTTGCATTTTGTTTCGTACGAAAAATCATCGAATATAGCAATATTTTTACGTTAATCATCTCCTTTCCCTTCATGTGATTTAAACAAAATATCATCGAATTAGGCAATATTTTGCCGTTTTCCACGTTTTTGTGAATTTTCAGTCCATGGGTTTTAATTCATACATATACGATAAAAATGATGCAAACACATAATTGATTAGATAATAACCTTAAATACTTCATTTTCAATCAACTATTTCTTTCTCGTTAAAATACTGAGTAAGATATATAAAGGGGGGAGATGTTCTGATTTTTTGCATATATCGACGTTTCAGCCGGAATATAGCGGTTTTCGTGTACATCTTCCATCGGTAATATAAACGGAAAATCAGGAACATTTTAGTTAATTCTAATGAAAACACATTGATTTTTATAATTTGTATTGGAAACAACATTGTCATATGTCTTTTCTTGGATCTAAATAATACGAAACCTCGCTCTATGATTTGAAGGTAAAATCCTCAAATATGGTAAAATAGTGACTTTTTCACGTTAATCATGTAGTTTGATATTACGCAAATATATTCATTTTTACCAATATTTCGATACTATTTCATGTAGTATCACGATATGTGATTTGCCCTTCAAATCTCAGAATTTCGCGTTATATTGCATTTTAAGCAAGTTTTCTTGCATTTTGTTTCGTACGAAAAATCATCGAATTTAGCAATATTTTGACGTTTATCATCCCCCTTTTCCTTCATGTGATTTAAACAAAATATCATCGAATTAGGCAATATTTTGCCGTTTTTCCACGTTTTTGTGAATTTTCAGTCCATGGGTATTAATTCATATATATACGATAAAAATGATGCAAACACATAATTGATTAGATAATAACCTTAAATACTTCATTTTCAATCAACTATTTGTTTCTCGTTAAAATACTGAGTAAGATATTGAAAAGGGGAGAAGTTCTGTTTTTATTGCATATATCGACGTTTCAGCCGGATTAGAGTGGTTTTACGTGAACATCTTCCCTCGTTAATATAAACGGAAAATCAAGAACATTTTAGTTATTTCTAAAGAAAACACATTGTTTTTTATCATTTGTATTGGAAACAACATTGTCATATGTCTTTTCTTGGATCTAAATAATACGAAACCTCGCTCTATGATTTGAAGTTAAAATCCTCAAATATGGTTATATAGTGACTTTTTTCACGTTTTTCATGTAGTTTGATATTACGTAAATATATTCATTTTTACCAATATATCGATACTATTTCATGTAGTATCACGATATGTGATTTGGCCTTCAAATCTCGGAATTTTGCATAATATTGCATTTTAAGCAAGTTTTCTTGCATTTTGTTTCGTACGAAAAATCATCGAATTTAGCAATATTTTTACGTTTATCATCTCCTTTTCCTTCATGTGATTTAAACAATATATCATCGAATTAGGCAATATTTTGCCGTTTTCCACGTTTTTGTGAATTTTCCGTCCATGGGTATTAATTCATACATATACGATAAAAATGATGCAAACATAATTGATTAGATAATAACCTTAAATACTTCATTTTCAATCAACTATTTGTTTCTTGTTAAAATACTGAGTAAGATATTGAAAAGGGGAGAGGTTCTGTTTTTATTGCATATATCGACGTTTCAGCCGGATTAGAGCGGTTTTACGTGTACATCTTCCCTCGTTAATATAAACGGAAAATCAAGAACATTTTAGTTATTTCTAATGAAAACACATTGTTTTTTATCATTTGTATTGGAAACAACATTGTCATATGTCTTTTCTTGGATCTAAATAATACGATACCTCGCTCTATGATTTGAAGTTAAAATCCTCAAATATGGTTATATAGTGACTTTTTTCACTTTTTTCATGTAGTTTGATATTACGTAAATATATTCATTTTTACCAATATTTCGATACTATTTCATGCAGTATCACGATATGTGATTTGGCCTTCAAATCTCGGAATTTCGCATAATATTGCATTTTAAGCAAGTTTTCTTGCATTTTGTTTCGTACGAAAAATCATCGAATTTAGCAATATTTTGACGTTTATCATCCCCTTTTCCTTCATGTGATTTAAACAAATCATCATCGAATTAGGCAATATTTTGCCGTTTTCCACGTTTTTGTGAATTTTCAGTCCATGGGTATTAATTCATATATATACGATAAAAATGATGCAAACACATAATTGATTAGATAATAACCTTAAATACTTCATTTTCAATCATCTATTTGATTCTCGTTAAAATACTGAGTAAGATATTGAAAAGGGGAGAAGTTCGGTTTTTATTGCATATATCGACGTTTCAGCCGGATTAGAGCGGTTTTACGTGTACATCTTCCCTCGTTAATATAAACGGAAAATCAAGAACATTTTAGTTATTTCTAATGAAAACACATTGTTTTTTATCATTTGTATTGGAAACAACATTGTCATATGTCTTTTCTTGGATCTAAATAATACGAAACCTCGCTCTATGATTTGAAGTTAAAATCCTCAAATATGGTTATATAGTGACTTTTTTCACGTTTTTCATGTAGTTTGATATTACGTAAATATATTCATTTTTACCAATATTTCGATACTATTTCATGTAGTATCACGATATGTGATTTGGCCTTCAAATCTCGGAATTTTGCATAATATTGCATTTTAAGCAAGTTTTCTTACATTTTGTTTCGTACGAAAAATCATCGAATTTAGCAAGATTTTGACGTTTATCATCCCCTTTTCCTTCATGTGATTTAAACAAAACATCATCGAATTAGGCAATATTTTGCCGTTTTCCACGTTTTTGTGAATTTTCAGTCCATGGGTATTAATTCATATATATACGATAAAAATGATGCAAACACATAATTGATTAGATAATAACCTTAAATACTTCATTTTCAATCATCTATTTGTTTCTCGTTAAAATACTGAGTAAGATATGGAAAAGGGGAGAAGTTCGGTTTTTATTGCATATATCGACGTTTCAGCCGGAATATAGCGGTTTTCGTGTACATCTTCCATCGGTAATATAAACGGAAAATCAGGAACATTTTAGTTAATTCTAATGAAAACACATTGATTATTATAATTTGTATTGGAAACAACATTGTCATATGTCTTTTCTTGGATCTAAATAATACGAAACCTCGCTCTATGATTTGAAGGTAAAATCCTCAAATATGGTAAAATAGTGACTTTTTCACGTTAATCATGTAGTTTGATATTACGCAAATATATTCATTTTTACCAATATTTCGATACTATTTCATGTAGTATCACGATATGTGATTTGCCCTTCAAATCTCAGAATTTCGCGTTATATTGCATTTTAAGCAAGTTTTCTTGCATTTTGTTTCGTACGAAAAATCATCGAATTTAGCAATATTTTGACGTTTATCATCCCCCTTTTCCTTCATGTGATTTAAACAAAATATCATCGAATTAGGCAATATTTTGCCGTTTTTCCACGTTTTTATGAATTTTCCGTCCATGGGTATTAATTCATACATATACGATAAAAATGATGCAAACATAATTGATTAGATAATAACCTTAAATACTTCATTTTCATTCAACTATTTGTTTCTTGTTAAAATACTGAGTAAGATATTGAAAAGGGGAGAGGTTCTGTTTTTATTGCATATATCGACGTTTCAGCCGGAATAGAGCGATTTTCGTGTACATCTTCCATCGGTAATATAAACGGAAAACCAGGAACATTTTAGTTAATTCTAATGAAAACACTTTGATTTTTATCATTTGTATTGGAAACAACATTGTCATATGTCTTTTCTTGGATCCAAATAATACGAAACCTTGCTCTATGATTTAAAGTTAAAATCCTCAAATATGGTTAAATAGTGACTTTTTTTACGTTTTTCATGTAGTTTGATATTACGTAAATATATTCATTTTTACCATTATTTCGATACTATTTCATGTAGTATCACGATATGTGATTTGGCCTTGAAATCTCAGAATTTCGCATAATATTGCATTTTAAGCAAGTTTTCTTACATTTTGTTTCGTACGAAAAATCATCGAATTTAGCAAGATTTTGACGTTTATCATCCCCTTTTCCTTCATGTGATTTAAACAAAATATCATCGAATTAGGCAATATTTTGCCGTTTTCCACGTTTTTGTGAATTTTCAGTCCAGGGGTATTAATTCATATATATACGATAAAAATGATGCAAACTCATAATTGATTAGATAATAACCTTAAATACTTCATTTTCAATAATCTATTTGTTTCTCGTTAAAATACTGAGTAAGATATGGAAAAGGGGAGAAGTTCGGTTTTTATTGCATATATCGACGTTTCAGCCGGATTAGAGCGGTTTTACGTGTACATCTTCCCTCGTTAATATAAACGGAAAATCAAGAACATTTTAGTTATTTCTAATGAAAACACATTGTTTTTTATCATTTGTATTGGAAACAACATTGTCATATGTCTTTTCTTGGATCTAAATAATACGATACCTCGCTCTATGATTTGAAGTTAAAATCCTCAAATATGGTTATATAGTGACTTTTTTCACGTTTTTCATGTAGTTTGATATTACGTAAATATATTCATTTTTACCAATATTTCGATACTATTTCATGCAGTATCACGATGTAACGGGGGGTAGGGGAAATAGCTCTATCTTGTCCATTATTCCACCCCCCAGTTAACTAACGAGGCCGGGGGAAACAGCTCTCTCTAGTCCGTTATCCCGTCCCCAGTTAGCTAACTATTCTAGAGCACCTCCAGAGTTCCTAAGGCAACCTCTCTCGTTCAACACCTTGTAACCTAGGTATTTGACTACCTAGGTGCTAAGACTACAAGGTGCCGTAACTGGATCAGCTACCCGGAACTTTAGAGAGAACTCTAGAATACAGAATCATTGCCACAAACGTATAAGAGAAAACGAAAGGAAAGAAATGAATAGTGAAGTAATTAGTGAGGGTTTGGGGTAAGAGGTAGGGAGGTGGGAGGAGCGAAGAGGGTCATTAGCTGAAAGTGAGAGTTTAGAGAAGGGTGGAGGGAGAGGTGTAGATAGGTAGAAGGAGAAGAGTAGATAGTAGAAGTAGAAGAGTAGATAGTAGAAGACGAAATGCTGCCACCATCCATTCATGATCATTACATACAAGACAAGGAATGGAACTTGCCTGTATCACAAAATTCTCCAAGGATGTTATCATGAGTTCATTATTAGTATGTTCCCTCTGTACCATGTATCAACTCCAAACAAGTACTCATTAATATCTTGAATCTAGTAACCACCGAGGCTTTCTCACCTCAACTCAAAGCTCTAGGGAACAAAGTTAAACACAATTTAAATAATAAATTCATAATTATATTTCACATGAAGTATCATAATGTAGCAATTCAATTAAAATGTTAAAGAGAGTCATTATCCAAGAATTCGAGAACCCTACAACTTGACTGCCCCTGATCATCACACAACATACGTAAACACGACCAAGTCACCTTAATGTTCACTCACCGAGGACTGAGTCTAAGTTGAATAGAGAAGGGGGGGGGGTCTGTAGTTGACAGAGACTCCCGCCCTTGCCGGCCGACAGCCTCCCTGATAGGGACGTCTCTGCTCTCGTCTGCTGTTCTGTCTGTTAATGCTTCATGCTGGATAGCTCTCCGAGTTTATATTGGGGAACCTAGTAGCTAACTCCGCCCACAAGTAGATAGCCTCCGGCACTACCAAGCCACTCCTTAACCGTCGGCATGTTTGAAGGCTACCCGGCTCCAATTAAGAGCTTAGCGGAAGCAAGGTGAAATTCTCATGATCTGACCTCAGGTCACTTGAGGTCATTAACGCTTTGAGGTGTGAGATCTCAGGCAGACAACTGGCGCCTCTCAGATCCTTGTCTGTGACTCATGTACTCTATATATATTTTAAATAAACTAACTCAAACACTTTTACAGTGTTACATCTCCCCTTCTCCCCGAAATAAAGTTTTTGCAACACTGCTAAAGCAAGCTAGCTGTGTGCAACAACTTTATTAACGAAAAAAAAATACATCCTAGCTAAACAAATATACATCATCCTACTCTAAAAAATGAAATATATAGACAGACGTCCATTGTCTCTGGCTGGGCGACGTCACTGCTTGGTCTTGTAGATAATCCTGTACCACATTTCTTCAACACAACTGCCTCCGTCGCTTCTCCGTCGTTAACGCACAACAACACTTGGTCAACCCGAAAGCCGTTACTACTTGAACTGAGCACAGGACCGTGGAATTCGGTTGTCCCAGCTGATCTGTAATTGGCCCTACGTCAGTCACCATGAGAGACGTATATTGGGGTTCTTCACAGCTATAGGGACTACAAGTTTCGAGACCTTCATATAGTTGCCAACAGTAGAAATCCCATCCTACTCTTCTTCCTCCCTGTTGCTCCAGCACGCCTCCTTCAGAGAGCTACTTCTGACAGCCACATCAAGTCCGCATGACACAGGAAGAATCACTCAACAGAGCTACCTGCTTGCAGGAGGGGCGGCCAGTTAAGGCAAACGATCCTGTCTTGCAATTACGCTCCATGCAATGATGCTGACACCAGCAAGGGACACGAGGCATCGTGTCTCACTCAGCTTGTCTTATGTTCTTCTTCTTCTTTCTTCTTTCTTCTTTCTTCTCTCTTCCTTCTTCTCTCTTCTTTCTTCTCTTCCTCCTCCCATGGGTCTTTGACAAGCGACCTGGGGTACATTGGGGTCCGTCCTGGGTAGACCGATGTTGGTGGGACAGACTGGAGTCGTTGTTGCTCCTCTTCCATCTTTACTGGGTCGTCTGGGGTCGTCTGCAGAACGACCTGGGGTCCACTGGGGGTCCGTTAGTCTTGGGGTCCACTGGGGTCCGTCCGTCTTGGGGTCCAATGGGTAGACCAATGTTGACCGACCGAGAGGGCTGCATCTTGGGGTCCCCTGGGGTGGTGATGGTGGTGGAGCCATGACCTCCAGGTAGTGGGCTGGTCGTGGTGGTGGTGATAAACGCCCCTGAGTGTGGTACACAGCAGCCGTCTCCCTCTTCTGTATATGCGTCGCGCCTCTCCTCTGGCTCCCACCTGTGAATTGAACATAAAGGCGACAATACCCGTGTTCCATGCTGTTGTGTGACCCTGTAGTTTGTATAGGGTTACACAGTTATATCATAACGCTCTCCTCCTGGCAACAACTACACTTCAATTTTTTTTTTTTTTTAATAATCCAATTAACTCTGAATGATTGACTTGGTGGAACATAAAATAGTAACAGAGTAAAGTTAGAGAAGAGAGAATAAGGGCATCACTACTTTTAACTTGTCACACACAAAAAAATCAATACTAATAGACAAACACTAGCCTCACTTAACTGTACCTTTCCTAATCTTAAGTACATAATTAACCGTTACTCCCACCCTTAACCTACAGCCACCTACGTGACCCAGAGTGTTTTCCTAGCTTCTCCGCCGGTCAACAACTCCAAACTGTTGCCACCCCTGTGACCAGACTATCTAACGTCGAGCGTCCCCAACGTGAAGTCTACTGACATACTAAGCCTCCCCCTAGCATGCTGTACAATACCAGTACACCTCGGGTTATTGCGTTCAAATGGAGTAAAACAGTCGATCGCAATAATCTGAGCAGAACCACCACTTAAAAACTACACCTGCCACTCCCCCACTGACCTGGAGACCAGCGGTGGCTGGGTGTCCCCGTGGGACATGCGAGGTCACCTGTCACACTCAGCTGACCTGCACTACCAACACCGCTAAGTTCCCAAATCGCCAAATCTTATTACTAACATAAATCACTATACACGCAAGTTCTGGTGAACATTCCCTGAACACCACAAAACTCACAAAATCACTAAACCACAACACTAGAGAATCACTATCTCCTAGCCTGAAAAAACTCGCTAAATCGCGAAAGTAAAACACCTGTCAAGATCTCCCTGATAGCGCCTGAGCGGCAAAAAGACACGTGGGACTGAACAATGTTCAAAAGAACACCAATACCTTAAACATTGTTCAACACCGCTGCCATCATTGTAACGGGGGGTAGGGGAAATAGCTCTATCTTGTCCATTATTCCACCCCCCAGTTAACTAACGAGGCCGGGGGAAACAGCTCTCTCTAGTCCGTTATCCCGTCCCCAGTTAGCTAACTATTCTAGAGCACCTCCAGAGTTCCTAAGGCAACCTCTCTCGTTCAACACCTTGTAACCTAGGTATTTGACTACCTAGGTGCTAAGACTACAAGGTGCCGTAACTGGATCAGCTACCCGGAACTTTAGAGAGAACTCTAGAATACAGAATCATTGCCACAAACGTATAAGAGAAAACGAAAGGAAAGAAATGAATAGTGAAGTAATTAGTGAGGGTTTGGGGTAAGAGGTAGGGAGGTGGGAGGAGCGAAGAGGGTCATTAGCTGAAAGTGAGAGTTTAGAGAAGGGTGGAGGGAGAGGTGTAGATAGGTAGAAGGAGAAGAGTAGATAGTAGAAGTAGAAGAGTAGATAGTAGAAGACGAAATGCTGCCACCATCCATTCATGATCATTACATACAAGACAAGGAATGGAACTTGCCTGTATCACAAAATTCTCCAAGGATGTTATCATGAGTTCATTATTAGTATGTTCCCTCTGTACCATGTATCAACTCCAAACAAGTACTCATTAATATCTTGAATCTAGTAACCACCGAGGCTTTCTCACCTCAACTCAAAGCTCTAGGGAACAAAGTTAAACACAATTTAAATAATAAATTCATAATTATATTTCACATGAAGTATCATAATGTAGCAATTCAATTAAAATGTTAAAGAGAGTCATTATCCAAGAATTCGAGAACCCTACAACTTGACTGCCCCTGATCATCACACAACATACGTAAACACGACCAAGTCACCTTAATGTTCACTCACCGAGGACTGAGTCTAAGTTGAATAGAGAAGGGGGGGGGGTCTGTAGTTGACAGAGACTCCCGCCCTTGCCGGCCGACAGCCTCCCTGATAGGGACGTCTCTGCTCTCGTCTGCTGTTCTGTCTGTTAATGCTTCATGCTGGATAGCTCTCCGAGTTTATATTGGGGAACCTAGTAGCTAACTCCGCCCACAAGTAGATAGCCTCCGGCACTACCAAGCCACTCCTTAACCGTCGGCATGTTTGAAGGCTACCCGGCTCCAATTAAGAGCTTAGCGGAAGCAAGGTGAAATTCTCATGATCTGACCTCAGGTCACTTGAGGTCATTAACGCTTTGAGGTGTGAGATCTCAGGCAGACAACTGGCGCCTCTCAGATCCTTGTCTGTGACTCATGTACTCTATATATATTTTAAATAAACTAACTCAAACACTTTTACAGTGTTACAACGATATGTGATTTGGCCTTCAAATCTCGGAATTTCCCATAATATTGCATTTTAAGCAAGTTTTCTTGCATTTTGTTTCGTACGAAAAATCATCGAATTTAGCAATATTTTGACGTTTATCATCCCCTTTTCCTTCATGTGATTTAAACAAATCATCATCGAATTAGGCAATATTTTGCCGTTTTCCACGTTTTTGTGAATTTTCAGTCAATGGGTATTAATTCATATATATACGATAAAAATGATGCAAACACATAATTGATTAGATAATAACCTTAAATACTTCATTTTCAATCATCTATTTGATTCTCGTTAAAATACTGAGTAAGATATTGAAAAGGGTTGAAGTTCGGTTTTTATTGAATATATCGACGTTTCAGCCGGATTAGAGCGGTTTTACGTGTACATCTTCCCTCGTTAATATAAACGGAAAATCAAGAACATTTTAGTTATTTCTAATGAAAACACATTGTTTTTTATCATTTGTATTGGAAACAACATTGTCATAAGTCTTTTCTTGGATCTAAATAATACGAAACCTCGCTCTATGACTTGAAGGTAAAATCCTCAAATATGGTAAAATAGAAACTTTTTCACGTTAATCATGTAGTTTGATATTACGCAAATATATTCATTTTTACCAATATTCCGATACTATTTCATGTAGTATCACGATATGTGATTTGCCCTTCAAATCTCAGAATTTCGCGTTATATTGCATTTTAAGCAAGTTTTCTTGCATTTTGTTTCGTACGAAAAATCATCGAATTTAGCAATATTTTGACGTTTATCATCCCCTTTTCCTTCATGTGATTTAAACAAAATATCATCGAATTAGGCAATATTTTGCCGTTTTTCCACGTTTTTGTGAATTTTCAGTCCATGGGTATTAATTCATATATATACGATAAAAATGATGCAAACACATAATTGATTAGATAATAACCTTAAATACTTCATTTTCAATCAACTATTTGTTTCTCGTTAAAATACTGAGTAAGATATTGAAAAGGGGAGAAGTTCTGTTTTTATTGCATATATCGACGTTTCTGCCGGAATAGAGAGATTTTCGTGTACATCTTCCATCGGTAATATAAACGGAAAACCAGGAACATTTTAGTTAATTCTAATGAAAACACTTTGATTTTTATCATTTGTATTGGAAACAACATTGTCATATGTCTTTTCTTGGATCCAAATAATACGAAACCTCGCTCTATGATTTAAAGTTAAAATCCTCAAATATGGTTAAATAGTGAATTTTTTCACGTTTTTCATGTAGTTTGATATTACGTAAATATATTCATTTTTACCATTATTTCGATACTATTTCATGTAGTATCACGATATGTGATTTGGCCTTGAAATCTCAGAATTTCGCATAATATTGCATTTTAAGCAAGTTTTCTTGCATTTTGTTTCGTACGAAAAATCTTCGAATTTAGCAATATTTTGACGTTTATCATCCCCTTTTCCTTCATGTGATTTAAACAAAATATCATCGAATTAGGCAATATTTTGCCGTTTTCCACGTTTTTGTGAATTTTCAGTCCATGGGTATTAATTCATATATATACGATAAAAATGATGCAAACACATAATTGATTAGATAATAACCTTAAATACTTCATTTTCAATCATCTATTTGTTTCTCGTTAAAATACTGAGTAAGATATTGAAAAGGGGAGAAGTTCGGTTTTTATTGCATATATCGACGTTTCAGCCGGATTAGAGCGGTTTTACGTGTACATCTTCCCTCGTTAATATAAACGGAAAATCAAGAACATTTTAGTTATTTCTAATGAAAACACATTGTTTTTTATCATTTGTATTGGAAACAACATTGTCATATGTCTTTTCTTGGATCTAAATAATACGAAACCTCGCTCTATGATTTGAAGTTAAAATCCTCAAATATGGTTATATAGTGACTTTTTCACGTTAATCATGTAGTTTGATATTACGTAAATATATTCATTTTTACCAATATTTCGATACTATTTCATGTAGTATCACGATATGTGATTTGGCCTTCAAATCTCAGAATTTCGCATAATATTGCATTTTAAGCAAGTTTTCTTGCATTTTGTTTCGTACGAAAAATCATCGAATATAGCAATATTTTTTCGTTAATCATCTCCTTTTCCTTCATGTGATTTAAACAAAATATCATCGAATTAGGCAATATTTTGCCGTTTTCCACGTTTATGTGAATTTTCAGTCCATGGGTTTTAATTCATACATATACGATACAAATGATGCAGACAAATAATTGATTAGATAATAACCTTAAATACTTCATTTTCAAACAATTATTTCTTTCTCGTTAAAATACTGAGTAAGATATTGAAAGGGGGGAGAAGTTCTGATTTTATTGCATATATCGACGTTTCAGCCGGAATAGAGCGGTTTTCGTGTACATCTTCCATCGGTAATATAAACGGAAAATCAGGAACATTTTAGTTAATTCTAATGAAAACACATTGATTTTTATAATTTGTATTGGAAACAACATTGTCATATGTCTTTTCTTGGATCTAAATAATACGAAACCTCGCTCTATGATTTGAAGGTAAAATCCTCAAATATGTTAAATAGTAACTTTTTCACGTTAATCATGTAGTTTGATATTACGCAAATATATTCATTTTTACCAATATTCCGATACTATTTCATGTAGTATCACGATATGTGATTTGCCCTTCAAATCTCAGAATTTCGCGTTATATTGCATTTTAAGCAAGTTTTCTTGCATTTTGTTTCGTACGAAAAATCATCGATTTTAGCAATATTTTGACGTTTATCATCCCCTTTTCCTTCATGTGATTTAAACAAAATATCATCGAATTAGGCAATATTTTGCCGTTTTTCCACGTTTTTGTGAATTTTCAGTCCATGGGTATTAATTCATATATATACGATAAAAATGATGCAAACACATAATTGATTAGATAATAACCTTAAATACTTCATTTTCAATCAACTATTTGTTTCTCGTTAAAATACTGAGTAAGATATTAAAAAGGGGAGAAGTTCGGTTTATATTGCATATATCGACGTTTCTCCCGGAATAGAGAGATTTTCGTGTACATCTTCCATCGGTAATATAAACGGAAAACCAGGAACATTTTAGTTAATTCTAATGAAAACACTTTGATTTTTATCATTTGTATTGGAAACAACATTGTCATATGTCTTTTCTTCGATCTAAATAATACGAAACCTCGCTCTATGATTTGAAGTTAAAATCCTCAAATATGGTTATATAGTGACTTTTTCACGTTAATCATGTAGTTTGATATTACGTAAATATATTCATTTTTACCAATATTTCGATACTATTTCATGTAGTATCACGATATGTGATTTGGCCTTCATATCTCACAATTTCGCATAATATTGCATTTTAAGCAAGTTTTCTTGCATTTTGTTTCGTAAGAAAAATCATCGAATATAGCAATATTTTTTCGCTAATCATCTCCTTTTCCTTCATGTGATTTAAACAAAATATCATCGAATTAGGCAATATTTTGCCGTTTTCCACGTTTTTGTGAATTTTCAGTCCATGGGTTTTAATTCATACATATACGATAAAAATGATGCAGACACATATTTGATTAGATAATAACCTTAAATACTTCATTTTCAATCAACTATTTCTTTCTCGTTAAAATACTGAGTAAGATATTGAAAGGGGGGAGAAGTTCTGATTTTATTGCATATATCGACGTTTCAGCCGGAACAGAGCGGGTTTCGTGTACATCTTCCATCGGTAATATAAACGGAAAATCAGGAACATTTTAGTTAATTCTAATGAAAACACATTGATTTTTATAATTTGTATTGGAAACAACATTGTAATATGTCTTTTCTTGGATCTAAATAATACGAAACTTCGCTCTATGATTTGAAGTTAAAATCCTCAAATATGGTTATATAGTGACTTTTTTCACGTTTTTCATGTAGTTTGATATTACGTAAATATATTCATTTTACCAATATTTCGATACTATTTCATGTAGTATCATGATATGTGATTTGGCCTCCAAATCTCGGAATTTCGCATAATATTGCATTTTAAGCAAGTTTTCTTGCATTTCGTTTCGTACGAAAAATCATCGAATTTAGCAATATTTTTACGTTTATCATCTCCTTTTCCTTCATGTGATTTAAACAAAATATCATCGAATTAGGCAATATTTTGCCGTTTTCCAAGTTTTTGTGAATTTTCCGTCCATGGGTATTAATTCATATATATACGATAAAAATGATGCAAACACATAATTGATTAGATAATAACCTTAAATACTTCATTTTCAATCAACTATTTCTTTCTCGTTAAAATACAGAGTAAGATATTGAAAAGGGGAGAAGTTCTGTTTTAATTGCATATATCGACGTTTCAGCCGGAATAGAGCGATTTTCGTGTACATTTTCCATCGGTAATATAAACGGAAAATCAGGAACATTTTAGTTAATTCTAATGAAAACTCATTGATTTTTATCATTTGTATTGGAAACAACATTGTCATATGTCTTTTCTTGGATCTAAATAATACGAAACCTCGCTCTATGATTTGAAGGTAAAATCCTCAAATATGGTAAAATAGTAACTTTTTCACGTTAATCATGTAGTTTGATATTACGTAAATATATTCATTTTTACAATTATTTCGATACTATTTCATGTAGTATCACGATATGTGATTTGCCCTTCAAATCTCAGAATTTCGCGTTATATTGCATTTTAAGCAAGTTTTCTTGCATTTTGTTTCGTACGAAAAATCATCGAATTTAGCAATATTTTGACGTTTATCATCCCCTTTTCCTTCATGTGATTTAAACAAAATATCATCGAATTAGGCAATATTTTGCCGTTTTTCCACGTTTTTGTGAATTTTCAGTCCATGGGTATTAATTCATATATATACGATAAAAATGATGCAAACACATAATTGATTAGATAATAACCTTAAATACTTCATTTTCAATCAACTATTTGTTTCTCGTTAAAATACTGAGTAAGATATTGAAAAGGGGAGAAGTTCTGTTTTTATTGCATATATCGACGTTTCTGCCGGAAAAGAGAGATTTTCGTGTACATCTTCCATCGGTAATATAAACGGAAAACCAGGAACATTTTAGTTATTTCTAATGAAAACACATTGTTTTTTATCATTTGTATTGGAAACAACATTGTCATATGTCTTTTCTTGGATCCAAATAATACGAAACCTCGCTCTATGATTTAAAGTTAAAATCCTCAAATATGGTTAAATAGTGACTTTTTTCACGTTTTTCATGTAGTTTGATATTACGTAAATATATTCATTTTTACCATTATTTCGATACTATTTCATGTAGTATCACGATATGTGATTTGGCCTTCATATCTCAGAATTTCGCATAATATTGCATTTTAAGCAAGTTTTCTTGCATTTTGTTTCGTACGAAAAATCATCGAATATAGCAATATTTTTTCGTTAATCATCTCCTTTTCCTTCATGTGATTTAAACAAAATATCATCGAATTAGGCAATATTTTGCCGTTTTCCACGTTTTTGTGAATTTTCAGTCCATGGGTTTTAATTCATACATATACGATAAAAATGATGCAGACACATAATTGATTAGATAATAACCTTAAATACTTCATTTTCAATCAACTATTTCTTTCTCGTTAAAATACTGAGTAAGATATTGAAAGGGGGGAGAAGTTCTGATTTTATTGCATATATCGACGTTTCAGCCGGAATAGAGCGGTTTTCGTGTACATCTTCCATCGGTAATATAAACGGAAAATCAGGAACATTTTAGTTAATTCTAATGAAAACACACTGATTTTTATAATTTGTATTGGAAACAACATTGTCATATGTCTTTTCTTGGATCTAAATAATACGAAACCTCGCTCTATGATTTGAAGGTAAAATCCTCAAATATGGTAAAATAGTAACTTTTTCACGTTAATCATGTAGTTTGATATTACGTAAATATGTTCATTTTTACAATTATGTCGATACTATTTCATGTAGTATCACGATATGTGATTTGCCCTTAAAATCTCAGAATTTCGCGTTATATTGCATTTTAAGCAAGTTTTCTTGCATTTTGTTTCGTACGAAAAATCATCGAATTTAGCAATATTTTGACGTTTATCATCCCCTTTTCCTTCATGTGATTTAAACAAAATATCATCGAATTAGGCAATATTTTGCCGTTTTTCCACGTTCTTGTGAATTTTCAGTCCATGGGTATTAATTCATATATATACGATAAAAATGATGCAAACACATAATTGATTAGATAATAACCTTAAATACTTCATTTTCAATCAACTATTTGTTTCTCGTTAAAATACTGAGTAAGATATTGAAAAGGGGAGAAGTTCTGTTTTTATTGCATATATCGACGTTTCTGCCGGAAAAGAGAGATTTTCGTGTACATCTTCCATCGGTAATATAAACGGAAAACCAGGAACATTTTAGTTAATTCTAATGAAAACACTTTGATTTTTATCATTTGTATTGGAAACAACATTGTCATATGTCTTTTCTTGGATCCAAATAATACGAAACCTCGCTCTATGATTTAAAGTTAAAATCCTCAAATATGGTTAAAAAGTGACTTTTTTCACGTTTTTCATGTAGTTTGATATTACGTAAATATATTCATTTTTACCATTATTTCGATACTATTTCATGTAGTATCACGATATGTGATTTGGCCTTGAAATCTCAGAATTTCGCATAATATTGCATTTTAAGCAAGTTTTCTTGCATTTTCATTCGTACGAAAAATCATCGAATTTAGCAATATTTTGACGTTTATCATCCCCTTTTCCTTCATGTGATTTAAACAAAATATCATCGAATTAGGCAATATTTTGCCGTTTTCCACGTTTTTGTGAATTTTCAGTCCATGGGTATTAATTCATATATATACGATAAAAATGGTGCAAACACATAATTGATTAGATAATAACCTTAAATACTTCATTTTCAATCATCTATTTGTTTCTCGTTAAAATACTGAGTAAGATATTGAAAAGGGGAGAAGTTTGGTTTTTATTGCATATATCGACGTTTCAGCCGGATTAGAGCGGTTTTACGTGTACATCTTCCCTCGTTAATATAAACGGAAAATCAAGAACATTTTAGTTATTTCTAATGAAAACACATTGTTTTTTATTATTTGTATTGGAAACAACATTGTCATATGTCTTTTCTTGGATCTAAATAATACGAAACCTCGCTCTATGATTTGAAGTTAAAATCCTCAAATATGGTTATATAGTGACTTTTTTCACGTTTTTCATGTAGTTTGATATTACGTAAATATATTCATTTTACCAATATTTCGATACTATTTCATTTAGTATCATGATATGTGATTTGGCCTTCAAATCTCGGAATTTCGCATAATATTGCATTTTAAGCAAGTTTTCTTGCATTTTGTTTCGTACGAAAAATCATCGAATTTAGCAATATTTTTACGTTTATCATCTCCTTTTCCTTCATGTGATTTAAACAAAATATCATCGAATTAGGCAATATTTTGCCGTTTTCCAAGTTTTTGTGAATTTTCCGTCCATGGGTATTAATTCATATATATACGATAAAAATGATGCAAACACATAATTGATTAGATAATAACCTTAAATACTTCATTTTCAATCAACTATTTCTTTCTCGTTAAAATACTGAGTAAGATATTGAAAAGGGGAGAAGTTCTGTTTTAATTGCATATATCGACGTTTCAGCCGGAATAGAGCGATTTTCGTGTACATTTTCCATCGGTAATATAAACGGAAAATCAGGAACATTTTAGTTAATTCTAATGAAAACTCATTGATTTTTATCATTTGTATTGGAAACAACATTGTCATATGTCTTTTCTTGGATCTAAATAATACGAAACCTCGCTCTATGATTTGAAGGTAAAATCCTCAAATATGGTAAAATAGTAACTTTTTCACGTTAATCATGTAGTTTGATATTACGTAAATATATTCATTTTTACAATTATTTCGATACTATTTCATGTAGTATCACGATATGTGATTTGCATTCAAATCTCAGAATTTCGCGTTATATTGCATTTTAAGCAAGTTTTCTTGCATTTTGTTTCGTACGAAAAATCATCGAATTTAGCAATATTTTGACGTTTATCATCCCCTTTTCCTTCATGTGATTTAAACAAAATATCATCGAATTAGGCAATATTTTGCCGTTTTTCCACGTTTTTGTGAATTTTCAGTCCATGGGTATTAATTCATATATATACGATAAAAATGATGCAAACACATAATTGATTAGATAATAACCTTAAATACTTCATTTTCAATCAACTATTTCTTTCTCGTTAAAATACTGAGTAAGATATTGAAAAGGGGAGAAGTTCTGTTTTAATTGCATATATCGACGTTTCAGCCGGAATAGAGCGATTTTCGTGTACATTTTCCATCGGTAATATAAACGGAAAATCAGGAACATTTTAGTTAATTCTAATGAAAACTCATTGATTTTTATCATTTGTATTGGAAACAACATTGTCATATGTCTTTTCTTCGATCTAAATAATACGAAACCTCGCTCTAAGATTTGAAGTTAAAATCCTCAAATATGGTTATATAGTGACTTTTTCACGTTAATCATGTAGTTTGATATTACGTAAATATATTAATTTTTACCAATATTTCGATACTATTTCATGTAGTATCACGATATGTGATTTGGCCTTCATATCTCAGAATTTCGCATAATCTTGCATTTTAAGCAAGTTTTCTTGCATTTTGTTTCGTAAGAAAAATCGTCGAATATAGCAATATTTTGACGTTTATCATCCCCTTTTCCTTCATGTGATTTAAACAAAATATCATCGAATTAGGCAATATTTTGCCGTTTTCCACGTTTTTGTGAATTTTCAGTCCATGGGTATTAATTCATATATATACGATAAAAATGATGCAAACACATAATTGATTAGATAATAACCTTAAATACTTAATTTTCAATCATCTATTTGTTTCTCGTTAAAATACTGAGTAAGATATTGAAAAGGGGAGAAGTTCGGTTTTTATTGCATATATCGACGTTTCAGCCGGATTAGAGCGGTTTTACGTGTACATCTTCCCTCGTTAATATAAACGGAAAATCAAGAACATTTTAGTTATTTCTAATGAAAACACATTGTTTTTTATCATTTGTATTGGAAACAACATTGTCATATGTCTTTTCTTGGATCTAAATAATACGAAACCTCGCTCTATGATTTGAAGTTAAAATCCTCAAATATGGTTATATAGTGACTTTTTCACGTTAATCATGTAGTTTGATATTATGTAAATATATTCATTTTTACCAATATTTCGATACTATTTCATGTAGTATCACGATATGTGATTTGGCCTTCAAATCTCAGAATTTCGCATAATATTGCATTTTAAGCAAGTTTTCTTGCATTTTGTTTCGTACGAAAAATCATCGAATATAGCAATATTTTTTCGTTAATCATCTCCTTTTCCTTCATGTGATTTAAACAAAATATCATCGAATTAGGCAATATTTTGCCGTTTTCCACGTTTTTGTGAATTTTCAGTCCATGGGTTTTAATTCATACATATACGATACAAATGATGCAGACAAATAATTGATTAGATAATAACCTTAAATACTTCATTTTCAAACAATTATTTCTTTCTCGTTAAAATACTGAGTAAGATATTGAAAGGGGGGAGAAGTTCTGATTTTATTGCATATATCGACGTTTCAGCCGGAATAGAGCGGTTTTCGTGTACATCTTCCATCGGTAATATAAACGGAAAATCAGGAACATTTTAGTTAATTCTAATGAAAACACATTGATTTTTATAATTTGTATTGGAAACAACATTGTCATATGTCTTTTCTTGGATCTAAATAATACGAAACCTCGCTCTATGATTTGAAGGTAAAATCCTCAAATATGGTAAAATAGTAACTTTTTCACGTTAATCATGTAGTTTGATATTACGCAAATATATTCATTTTTACCAATATTCCGATACTATTTCATGTAGTATCACGATATGTGATTTGCCCTTCAAATCTCAGAATTTCGCGTTATATTGCATTTTAAGCAAGTTTTCTTGCATTTTGTTTCGTACGAAAAATCATCGATTTTAGCCAAATTTTGACGTTTATCATCCCTTTTCTTTCATGTGATTTAAACAAAATATCATCGAATTAGGCAATATTTTGCCGTTTTTCCACGTTTTTGTGAATTTTCAGTCCATGGGTATTAATTCATATATATACGATAAAAATGATGCAAACACATAATTGATTAGATAATAACCTTAAATACTTCATTTTCAATCAACTATTTGTTTCTCGTTAAAATACTGAGTAAGATATTAAAAAGGGGAGAAGTTCTGTTTATATTGCATATATCGACGTTTCTCCCGGAATAGAGAGATTTTCGTGTACATCTTCCATCGGTAATATAAACGGAAAACCAGGAACATTTTAGTTAATTCTAATGAAAACACTTTGATTTTTATCATTTGTATTGGAAACAACATTGTCATATGTCTTTTCTTCGATCTAAATAATACGAAACCTCGCTCTATGATTTGAAGTTAAAATCCTCAAATATGGTTATATAGTGACTTTTTCACGTTAATCATGTAGTTTGATATTACGTAAATATATTCATTTTTACCAATATTTCGATACTATTTCATGTAGTATCACGATATGTGATTTGGCCTTCATATCTCAGAATTTCGCATAATATTGCATTTTAAGCAAGTTTTCTTGCATTTTGTTTCGTAAGAAAAATCATCGAATATAGCAATATTTTTTCGCTAATCATCTCCTTTTCCTTCATGTGATTTAAACAAAATATCATCGAATTAGGCAATATTTTGCCGTTTTCCACGTTTTTGTGAATTTTCAGTCGATGGGTTTTAATTCATACATATACGATAAAAATGATGCAGACACATAATTGATTAGATAATAACCTTAAATACTTCATTTTCAATCAACTATTTCTTTCTCGTTAAAATACTGAGTAAGATATTGAAAGGGGGGAGAAGTTCTGATTTTATTGCATATATCGACGTTTCAGCCGGAACAGAGCGGGTTTCGTGTACATCTTTCATCGGTAATATAAACGGAAAATCAGGAACATTTTAGTTAATTCTAATGAAAACACATTGATTTTTATAATTTGTATTGGAAACAACATTGTCATATGTCTTTTCTTGGATCTAAATAATACGAAACCTCGCTCTATGATTTGAAGTTAAAATCCTCAAATATGGTTATATAGTGACTTTTTTCACGTTTTTCATGTAGTTTGATATTACGTAAATATATTCATTTTACCAATATTTCGATACTATTTCATGTAGTATCATGATATGTGATTTGGCCTTCAAATCTCGGAATTTCGCATAATATTGCATTTTAAGCAAGTTTTCTTGCATTTCGTTTCGTACGAAAAATCATCGAATTTAGCAATATTTTTACGTTTATCATCTCCTTTTCCTTCATGTGATTTAAACAAAATATCATCGAATTAGGCAATATTTTGCCGTTTTCCAAGTTTTTGTGAATTGTCCGTCCATGGGTATTAATTCATATATATACGATAAAAATGATGCAAACACATAATTGATTAGATAATAACCTTAAATACTTCATTTTCAATCAACTATTTCTTTCTCGTTAAAATACTGAGTAAGATATTGAAAAGGGGAGAAGTTCTGTTTTAATTGCATATATCGACGTTTCAGCCGGAATAGAGCGATTTTCGTGTACATTTTCCATCGGTAATATAAACGGAAAATCAGGAACATTTTAGTTAATTCTAATGAAAACTCATTGATTTTAATCATTTGTATTGGAAACAACATTGTCATATGTCTTTTCTTGGATCTAAATAATACGAAACCTCGCTCTATGATTTGAAGGTAAAATCCTCAAATATGGTAAAATAGTAACTTTTTCACGTTAATCATGTAGTTTGATATTACGTAAATATATTCATTTTTACAATTATTTCGATACTATTTCCTGTAGTATCACGATATGTGATTTGCCCTTCAAATCTCAGAATTTCGCGTTATATTGCATTTTAAGCAAGTTTTCTTGCATTTTGTTTCGTACGAAAAATCATCGAATTTAGCAATATTTTGACGTTTATCATCCCCTTTTCCTTCATGTGATTTAAACAAAATATCATCGAATTAGGCAATATTTTGCCGTTTTTCCACGTTTTTGTGAATTTTCAGTCCATGGGTATTGTTTCATATATATACGATAAAAATGATGCAAACACATAATTGATTAGATAATAACCTTAAATACTTCATTTTCAATCAACTATTTGTTTCTCGTTAAAATACTGAGTAAGATATTGAAAAGGGGAGAAGTTCTGTTTTTATTGCATATATCGACGTTTCTGCCGGAAAAGAGAGATTTTCGTGTACATCTTCCATCGGTAATATAAACGGAAAACCAGGAACATTTTAGTTAATTCTAATGAAAACACTTTGATTTTTATCATTTGTATTGGAAACAACATTGTCATATGTCTTTTCTTGGATCCAAATAATACGAAACCTCGCTCTATGATTTAAAGTTAAAATCCTCAAATATGGTTAAAAAGTGACTTTTTTCACGTTTTTCATGTAGTTTGATATTACGTAAATATATTCATTTTTACCATTATTTCGATACTATTTCATGTAGTATCACGATATGTGATTTGGCCTTGAAATCTCAGAATTTCGCATAATATTGCATT
This sequence comes from Procambarus clarkii, assembly GCF_040958095.1. Taxonomy (NCBI): domain Eukaryota; kingdom Metazoa; phylum Arthropoda; class Malacostraca; order Decapoda; family Cambaridae; genus Procambarus; species Procambarus clarkii. The sequence goes on along the minus strand of NC_091179.1, from coordinate 44,238,910 downwards.
TTAAGCAAGTTTTCTTGCATTTTGTTTCGTACGAAAAATCATCGAATTTAGCAATATTTTGACGTTTATCATCCCCTTTTCCTTCATGTGATTTAAACAAAATATCATCGAATTAGGCAATATTTTGCCGTTTTTCCACGTTTTTGTGAATTTTCAGTCCATGGGTATTAATTCATATATATATGATAAAAATGGTGCAAACACATAATTGATTAGATAATAACCTTAAATACTTCATTTTCAATCATCTATTTGTTTCTCGTTAAAATGCTGAGTAAGATATTGAAAAGGGGAGAAGTTTGGTTTTTATTGCATATATCGACGTTTCAGCCGGATTAGAGCGGTTTTACGTGTACATCTTCCCTCGTTAATATAAACGGAAAATCAAGAACATTTTAGTTATTTCTAATGAAAACACATTGTTTTTTATCATTTGTATTGGAAACAACATTGTCATATGTCTTTTCTTGGATCCAAATAATACGAAACCTCGCTCTATGATTTAAAGTTAAAATCCTCAAATATGGTTAAATAGTGACTTTTTTCACGTTTTTCATGTAGTTTGATATTACGTAAATATATTCATTTTTACCATTATTTCGATACTATTTCATGTAGTATCACGATATGTGATTTGGCCTTGAAATCTCAGAATTTCGCATAATATTGCATTTTAAGCAAGTTTTCTTGCATTTTGTTTCGTACGAAAAATCTTCGAATTTAGCAATATTTTGACGTTTATCATCCCCTTTTCCTTCATGTGATTTAAACAAAATATCATCGAATTAGGCAATATTTTGCCGTTTTCCACGTTTTTGTGAATTTTCAGTCCATGGGTATTAATTCATATATATACGATAAAAATGATGCAAACACATAATTGATTAGATAATAACCTTAAATACTTCATTTTCAATCATCTATTTGTTTCTCGTTAAAATACTGAGTAAGATATTGAAAAGGGGAGAAGTTCGGTTTTTATTGCATATATCGACGTTTCAGCCGGATTAGAGCGGTTTTACGTGTACATGTTCCCTCGTTAATATAAACGGAAAATCAAGAACATTTTAGTTATTTCTAATGAAAACACATTGTTTTTTATCATTTGTATTGGAAACAACATTGTCATATGTCTTTTCTTGGATCTAAATAATACGAAACCTCGCTCTATGATTTGAAGTTAAAATTCTCAAATATGGTTATATAGTGACTTTTTCACGTTAATCATGTAGTTTGATATTACGTAAATATATTCATTTTTACCAATATTTCAAAACTATTTCATGTAGTATCACGATATGTGATTTGGCCTTCATATCTCAGAATTTCGCATAATATTGCATTTTAAGCAAGTTTTCTTGCATTTTGTTTCGTACGAAAAATCATCGAATATAGCAATATTTTTTCGTTAATCATCTCCTCTTCCTTCATGTGATTTAAACAAAATATCATCGAATTAGGCAATATTTTGCCGTTTTCCACGTTTTTGTGAATTTTCAGTCCATGGGTTTTAATTCATACATATACGATAAAAATGATGCAGACACATAATTGATTAGATAATAACCTTAAATACTTCATTTTCAATCAACTATTTCTTTCTCGTTAAAATACTGAGTAAGATATTGAAAGGGGGGAGAAGTTCTGATTTTATTGCATATATCGACGTTTCAGCCGGAATAGAGCGGTTTTCGTGTACATCTTCCATCGGTAATATAAACGGAAAATCAGGAACATTTTAGTTAATTCTAATGAAAACACACTGATTTTTATAATTTGTATTGGAAACAACATTGTCATATGTCTTTTCTTGGATCTAAATAATACGAAACCTCGCTCTATGATTTGAATGTAAAATCCTCAAATATGGTAAAATTGTAACTTTTTCACGTTAATCATGTAGTTTGATATTACGCAAATATATTCATTTTTACCAATATTCCGATACTATTTCATGTAGTATCACGATATGTGATTGGCCCTTCAAATTTCAGAATTTCGCGTTATATTGCATTTTAAGCAAGTTTTCTTGCATTTTGTTTCGTACGAAAAATCATCGATTTTAGCAATATTTTGACGTTTATCATCCCCTTTTCCTTCATGTGATTTAAACAAAATATCATCGAATTAGGCAATATTTTGCCGTTTTTCCACGTTTTTGTGAATTTTCAGTCCATGGGTATTAATTCATATATATACGATAAAAATGATGCAAACACATAATTGATTAAATAATAACCTTAAATACTTCATTTTCAATCAACTATTTGTTTCTCGTTAAAATACTGAGTAAGATATTAAAAAGGGGAGAAGTTCTGTTTTTATTGCATATATCGACGTTTCTCCCGGAATAGAGAGATTTTCGTGTACATCTTCCATCGGTAATATAAACGGAAAACCAGGAACATTTTAGTTAATTCTAATGAAAACACTTTGATTTTTATCATTTGTATTGGAAACAACATTGTCATATGTCTTTTCTTCGATCTAAATAATACGAAACCTCGCTCTATGATTTGAAGTTAAAATCCTCAAATATGGTTATATAGTGACTTTTTCACGTTAATCATGTAGTTTGATATTACGTAAATATATTCATTTTTACCAATATTTCGATACTATTTCATGTAGTATCACGATATGTGATTTGGCCTTCATATCTCAGAATTTCGCATAATATTGCATTTTAAGCAAGTTTTCTTGCATTTTGTTTCGTAAGAAAAATCATCGAATATAGCAATATTTTTTCGCTAATCATCTCCTTTTCCTTCATGTGATTTAAACAAAATATCATCGAATTAGGCAATATTTTGGCGTTTTCCACGTTTTTGTGAATTTTCAGTCCATGGGTTTTAATTCATACATATACGATAAAAATGATGCAGACACATAATTGATTAGATAATAACCTTAAATACTTCATTTTCAATCAACTATTTCTTTCTCGTTAAAATACTGAGTAAGATATTGAAAGGGGGGAGAAGTTCTGATTTTATTGCATATATCGACGTTTCAGCCGGAATAGAGCGGTTTTCGTGTACATCTTCCATCGGTAATATAAACGGAAAATCAGGAACATTTTAGTTAATTGTAATGAAAACACATTGATTTTTATAATTTGTATTGGAAACAACATTGTCATATGTCTTTTCTTGGATCTAAATAATACGAAACCTCGCTCTATGATTTGAAGGTAAAATCCTCAAATATGGTAAAATAGTAACTTTTTCACGTTAATCATGTAGTTTGATATTACGTAAATATATTCATTTTTACAATTATTTCGATACTATTTCATGTAGTATCACGATATGTGATTTGCCCTTAAAATCTCAGAATTTCGCGTTACATTGCATTTTAAGCAAGTTTTCTTGCATTTTGTTTCGTACGAAAAATCATCGAATTTAGCAATATTTTGACGTTTATCATCCCCTTTTCCTTCATGTGATTTAAACAAAATATCATCGAATTAGGCAATATTTTGCCGTTTTTCCACGTTCTTGTGAATTTTCAGTCCATGGGTATTAATTCATATATATACGATAAAAATGATGCAAACACATAATTGATTAGATAATAACCTTAAATACTTCATTTTCAATCAACTATTTGTTTCTCGTTAAAATACTGAGTAAGATATTGAAAAGGGGAGAAGTTCTGTTTTTATTGCATATATCGACGTTTCTGCCGGAAAAGAGAGATTTTCGTGTACATCTTCCATCGGTAATATAAACGGAAAACCAGGAACATTTTAGTTAATTCTAATGAAAACACTTTGATTTTTATCATTTGTATTGGAAACAACATTGTCATATGTCTTTTCTTGGATCCAAATAATACGAAACCTCGCTCTATGATTTAAAGTTAAAATCCCCAAATATGGTTAAAAAGTGACTTTTTTCACGTTTTTCATGTAGTTTGATATTACGTAAATATATTCATTTTTACCATTATTTCGATACTATTTCATGTAGTATCACGATATGTGATTTGGCCTTGAAATCTCAGAATTTCGCATAATATTGCATTTTAAGCAAGTTTTCTTGCATTTTGTTTCGTAAGAAAAATCATCGAATATAGCAATATTTTTTCGCTAATCATCTCCTTTTCCTTCATGTGATTTAAACAAAATATCATCGAATTAGGCAATATTTTGGCGTTTTCCACGTTTTTGTGAATTTTCAGTCCATGGGTTTTAATTCATACATATACGATAAAAATGATGCAGACACATAATTTATTAGATAATAACCTTAAATACTTCATTTTCAATCAACTATTTCTTTCTCGTTAAAATACTGAGTAAGATATTGAAAGGGGGGAGAAGTTCTGATTTTATTGCATATATCGACGTTTCAGCCGGAATAGAGCGGTTTTCGTGTACATCTTCCATCGGTAATATAAACGGAAAATCAGGAACATTTTAGTTAATTGTAATGAAAACACATTGATTTTTATAATTTGTATTGGAAACAACATTGTCATATGTCTTTTCTTGGATCTAAATAATACGAAACCTCGCTCTATGATTTGAAGGTAAAATCCTCAAATATGGTAAAATAGTAACTTTTTCACGTTAATCATGTAGTTTGATATTACGTAAATATATTCATTTTTACAATTATTTCGATACTATTTCATGTAGTATCACGATATGTGATTTGCCCTTAAAATCTCAGAATTTCGCGTTATATTGCATTTTAAGCAAGTTTTCTTGCATTTTGTTTCGTACGAAAAATCATCGAATTTAGCAATATTTTGACGTTTATCATCCCCTTTTCCTTCATGTGATTTAAACAAAATATCATCGAATTAGGCAATATTTTGCCGTTTTTCCACGTTCTTGTGAATTTTCAGTCCATGGGTATTAATTCATATATATACGATAAAAATGATGCAAACACATAATTGATTAGATAATAACCTTAAATACTTCATTTTCAATCAACTATTTGTTTCTCGTTAAAATACTGAGTAAGATATTGAAAAGGGGAGAAGTTCTGTTTTTATTGCATATATCGACGTTTCTGCCGGAAAAGAGAGATTTTCGTGTACATCTTCCATCGGTAATATAAACGGAAAACCAGGAACATTTTAGTTAATTCTAATGAAAACACTTTGATTTTTATCATTTGTATTGGAAACAACATTGTCATATGTCTTTTCTTGGATCCAAATAATACGAAACCTCGCTCTATGATTTAAAGTTAAAATCCCCAAATATGGTTAAAAAGTGACTTTTTTCACGTTTTTCATGTAGTTTGATATTACGTAAATATATTCATTTTTACCATTATTTCGATACTATTTCATGTAGTATCACGATATGTGATTTGGCCTTGAAATCTCAGAATTTCGCATAATATTGCATTTTAAGCAAGTTTTCTTGCATTTTCTTTCGTACGAAAAATCATCGAATTTAGCAATATTTTGACGTTTATCATCCCCTTTTCCTTCATGTGATTTAAACAAAATATCATCGAATTAGGCAATATTTTGCCGTTTTCCACGTTTTTGTGAATTTTCAGTCCATGGGTATTAATTCATATATATACGATAAAAATGATGCAAACACATAATTGATTAGATAATAACCTTAAATACTTCATTTTAAATCATCTATTTGTTTCTCGTTAAAATACTGAGTAAGATATTGAAAAGGGGAGAAGTTCGGTTTTTATTGCATATATCGACGTTTCAGCCGGATTAGAGCGGTTTTACGTGTACATCTTCCCTCGTTAATATAAATGGAAAATCAAGAACATTTTAGTTATTTCTAATGAAAACACATTGTTTTTTATCATTTGTATTCGAAACAACATTGTCATATGTCTTTTCTTGGATCTAAATAATACGAAACCTCGCTCTATGATTTGAAGTTAAAATCCTCAAATATGGTTATATAGTGACTTTTTCACGTTAATCATGTAGTTTGATATTACGTAAATATATTCATTTTTACCAATATTTCGATACTATTTCATGTAGTATCACGATATGTGATTTGGCCTTCATATCTCAGAATTTCGCATAATATTGCATTTTAAGCAAGTTTTCTTGCATTTTGTTTCGTACGAAAAATCATCGAATATAGCAATATTTTTTCGTTAATCATCTCCTTTTCCTTCATGTGATTTAAACAAAATATCATCGAATTAGGCAATATTTTGCCGTTTTCCACGTTTTTGTGAATTTTCAGTCCATGGGTTTTAATTCATACATATACGATAAAAATGATGCAAACACATAATTGATTAGATAATAACCTTAAATACTTAATTTTCAATCATCTATTTGTTTCTCGTTAAAATACTGAGTAAGATATTGAAAAGGGGAGAAGTTCGTTTTTTATTGCATATATCGACGTTTCAGCCGGATTAGAGCGGTTTTACGTGTACATCTTCCCTCGTTAATATAAATGGAAAATCAAGAACATTTTAGTTATTTCTAATGAAAACACATTGTTTTTTATCATTTGTATTGGAAACAACATTGTCATATGTCTTTTTCTTGGATCTAAATAATACGAAACCTCGCTCTATGATTTGAAGTTAAAATCCTCAAATATGGTTATATAGTGACTTTTTCACGTTAATCATGTAGTTTGATATTACGTAAATATATTCATTTTTACCAATATTTCGATACTATTTCATGTAGTATCACGATATGTGATTTGGCCTTCATATCTCAGTATTTCGCATAATATTGCATTTTAAGCAAGTTTTCTTGCATTTTGTTTCGTACGAAAAATCATCGAATATAGCAATATTTTTTCGTTAATCATCTCCTTTTCCTTCATGTGATTTAAACAAAATATCATCGAATTAGGCAATATTTTGCCGTTTTCCACGTTTTTGTGAATTTTCAGTCCATGGGTTTTAATTCATACATATACGATAAAAATGATGCAGACACATAATTGATTAGATAATAACCTTAAATACTTCATTTTCAATCAACTATTTCTTTCTCGTTAAAATACTGAGTAAGATATTGAAAGGGGGGAAAAGTTCTGATTTTATTGCATATATCGACGTTTCAGCCGGAATAGAGCGGTTTTCGTGTACATCTTCCATCGGTAATATAAACGGAAAATCAGGAACATTTTAGTTAATTCTAATGAAAACACATTCATTTTTATAATTTGTATTGGAAACAACATTGTCATATGTCTTTTCTTGGATTTAAATAATACGAAACCTCGCTCTATGATTTGAAGGTAAAATCCTCAAATATGGTAAAATAGTAACTTTTTCACGTTAATCATGTAGTTTGATATTACGTAAATATATTCATTTTTACAATTATTTCGATACTATTTCATGTAGTATCACGATATGTGATTTGCCCTTCAAATCTCAGAATTTCGCGTTATATTGCATTTTAAGCAAGTTTTCTTGCATTTTGTTTCGTACGAAAAATCATCGAATTTAGCAATATTTTGACGTTTATCATCCCCTTTTCCTTCATGTGATTTAAACAAAATATCATCGAATTAGGCAATATTTTGCCGTTTTTCCACGTTTTTGTGAATTTTCAGTCCATGGGTATTAATTCATATATATACGATAAAAATGATGCAAACACATAATTGATTAGATAATAACCTTAAATAATTCATTTTCACTCAACTATTTCTTTCTCGTTAAAATACTGAGTAAGATATTGAAAGGGGGGAGAAGTTCTGATTTTATTGCATATATCGACGTTTCAGCCGGAATAGAGCGGTTTTCGTGTACATCTTCCATCGGTAATATAAACGGAAAATCCGGAACATTTTAGTTAATTCTAATGAAAACACATTGATTTTTTATAATTTGTATTGGAAACAACATTGTCATACGTCCTTTCTTGGATCTAAATAATACGAAACCTCGCTCTATGATTTGAAGGTAAAATCCTCAAATATGGTAAAATAGTAACTTTTTCACGTTAATCATGTAGTTTGATATTACGTAAATATATTCATTTTTACAATTATTTCGATACTATTTCATGTAGTATCACGATATGTGATTTGCCCTTCAAATCTCAGATTTTCGGGTTATATTGCATTTTAAGCAAGTTTTCTTGCATTTTGTTTCGTACGAAAAATCATCGAATTTAGCAATATTTTGACGTTTATCATCCCCTTTTCCTTCATGTGATTTAAACAAAATATCATCGAATTAGGCAATATTTTGCCGTTTTTCCCCGTTTTTGTGAATTTTCAGTCCGTGGGTATTAATTCATATATATACGATAAAAATGATGCAAACACATAATTGATTAGATAATAACCTTAAATACTTCATTTTCAATCAACTATTTGTTTCTCGTTAAAATCCTGAGTAAGATATTGAAAAGGGGAGAAGTTCTGTTTTTATTGCATATATCGACGTTTCTGCCGGAATAGAGAGATTTTCGTGTACATCTTTCATCGGTAATATAAACGGAAAACCAGGAACATTTTAGTTAATTCTAATGAAAACACTTTAATTTTTATCATTTGTATTGGAAACAACATTGTCATATGTCTTTTCTTGGATCCAAATAATACGAAACCTCGCTCTATGATTTAAAGTTAAAATCCTCAAATATGGTTAAATAGTGACTTTTTTCACGTTTTTCATGTAGTTTGATATTACATAAATATATTCATTTTTACCATTATTTCGATACTATTTCACGTAGTATCACGATATGTGATTTGGCCTTGAAATCTCAGAATTTCGCATAATATTGCATTTTAAGCAAGTTTTCTTGCATTTTGTTTCGTACGAAAAATCATCGAATTTAGCAATATTTTGACGTTTATCATCCCCTTTTCCTTCATGTGATTTAAACAAAATATCATCGAATTAGGCAATATTTTGCCGTTATTCCACGTTTTTGTGAATTTTCAGTCCATTGGTATTAATTCATATATATACGATAAAAATGATGCAAACACATAATTGATTAGATAATAACCTTAAATACTTCATTTTCAATCAACTATTTCTTTCTCGTTAAAATACTGAGTAAGATATTGAAAAGGGGAGAAGTTCTGTTTTAATTGCATATATCGACGTTTCAGCCGGAATAGAGCGATTTTCGTGTACATTTTTCATTGGTAATATAAACGGAAAATCAGGAACATTTTAGTTAATTCTAATGAAAACTCATTGATTTTTATCATTTGTATTGGAAACAACATTGTCATATGTCTTTTCTTCGATCTAAATAATACGAAACCTCGCTCTATGATTTGAATTTAAAATCCTCAAATATGGTTATATAGTGACTTTTTCACGTTAATCATGTAGTTTGATATTACGTAAATATATTCATTTTTACCAATATTTCGATACTATTTCATGTAGTATCACGATATGTGATTTGGCCTTCATATCTCAGAATTTCGCATAATATTGCATTTTAAGCAAGTTTTCTTGCATTTTGTTTCGTAAGAAAAATCATCGAATATAGCAATATTTTTTCGCTAATCATCTCCTTTTCCTTCATGTGATTTAAACAAAATATCATCGAATTAGGCAATATTTTGCCGTTTTCCACGTTTTTGTGAATTTTCAGTCCATGGGTTTTAATTCATACATATACGATAAAAATGATGCAGACACATAATTGATTAGATAATAACCTTAAATACTTCATTTTCAATCAACTATTTCTTTCTCGTTAAAATACTGAGTAAGATATTGAAAGGGGGGAGAAGTTCTGATTTTATTGCATATATCGACGTTTCAGCCGGAATAGAGCGGTTTTCGTGTACATCTTCCATCGGTAATATAAACGGAAAATCAGGAACATTTTAGTTAATTCTAATGAAAACACATTGATTTTTATAATTTGTATTGGAAACAACATTGTCATAAGTCTTTTCTTGGATCTAAATAATACGAAACCTCGCTCTATGATTTGAAGTTAAAATCCTCAAATATGGTTATATAGTGACTTTTTTCACGTTTTTCATGTAGTTTGATATTACGTAAATATATTCATTTTTACCATTATTTCGATACTATTTCATGTAGTATCACGATATGTGATTTGGCCTTCATATCTCAGAATTTCGCGTTATATTGCATTTTAAGCAAGTTTTCTTGCATTTTGTTTCGTACGAAAAATCATCGAATTTAGCAATATTTTGACGTTTATCATCCCCTTTTCCTTCATGTGATTTAAACAAAATATCATCGAATTAAGCAATATTTTGCCGTTTTCAACGTTTTTGTGAATTTTCAGTCCATGGGTATTAATTCATATATATACGATAAAAATGATGCAAACACATAATTGATTAGATAATAACCTTAAATACTTCATTTTCAATCAACTATTTCTTTCTCGTTAAAATACTGAGTAAGATATTGAAAGGGGGGAGAAGTTCTGATTTTATTGCATATATCGACGTTTCAGCCGGAATAGAGCGGTTTTCGTGTACATCTTCCATCGGTAATATAAACGGAAAATCAGGAACATTTTAGTTAATTTTAATGAAAACACATTGATTTTTTATAATTTGTATTGGAAACAACATTGTCATACGTCCTTTCTTGGATCTAAATAATACGAAACCTCGCTCTATGATTTGAAGGTAAAATCCTCAAATATGGTAAAATAGTAACTTTTTCACGTTAATCATGTAGTTTGATATTACGTAAATATATTCATTTTTACAATTATTTCGATACTATTTCATGTAGTATCACGATATGTGATTTGCCCTTCAAATCTCAGAATTTCGGGTTATATTGCATTTTAAGCAAGTTTTCTTGCATTTTGTTTCGTACGAAAAATCATCGAATTTAGCAATATTTTGACGTTTATCATCCCTTTTCCTTCATGTGATTTAAACAAAATATCATCGAATTAGGCAATATTTTGCCGTTTTTCCCCGTTTTTGTGAATTTTCAGTCCGTGGGTATTAATTCATATATATACGATAAAAATGATGCAAACACATAATTGATTAGATAATAACCTTAAATACTTCATTTTCAATCAACTATTTGTTTCTCGTTAAAATACTGAGTAAGATATTGAAAAGGGGAGAAGTTCTGTTTTTATTGCATATATCGACGTTTCTGCCGGAAAAGAGAGATTTTCGTGTACATCTTCCATCGGTAATATAAACGGAAAACCAGGAACATTTTAGTTAATTCTAATGAAAACACTTTGATTTTTATCATTTGTATTGGAAACAACATTGTCATATGTCTTTTCTTGGATCCAAATAATACGAAACCTCGCTCTATGATTTAAAGTTAAAATCCTCGAATATGGTTAAAAAGTGACTTTTTTCACGTTTTTCATGTAGTTTGATATTACGTAAATATATTCATTTTTACCATTATTTCGATACTATTTCATGTAGTATCACGATATGTGATTTGGCCTTGAAATCTCAGAATTTCGCATAATATTGCATTTTAAGCAAGTTTTCTTGCATTTTCTTTCGTACGAAAAATCATCGAATTTAGCAATATTTTGACGTTTATCATCCCCTTTTCCTTCATGTGATTTAAACAAAATATCATCGAATTAGGCAATATTTTGCCGTTTTCCACGTTTTTGTGAATTTTCAGTCCATGGGTATTAATTCATATATATACGATAAAAATGGTGCAAACACATAATTGATTAGATAATAACCTTAAATACTTCATTTTCAATCATCTATTTGTTTTCCTTAAAATACTGAGTAAGATATTGAAAAGGGGAGAAGTTTGGTTTTTATTGCATATATCGACGTTTCAGCCGGATTAGAGCGGTTTTACGTGTACATCTTCCCTCGTTAATATAAACGGAAAATCAAGAACATTGTAGTTATTTCTAATGAAAACACATTGTTTTTTATCATTTGTATTGGAAACAACATTGTCATATGTCTTTTCTTGGATCTAAATAATACGAAACCTCGCTCTATGATTTGAAGTTAAAATCCTCAAATATGGTTATATAGTGACTTTTTTCACGTTTTTCATGTAGTTTGATATTACGTAAATATATTCATTTTACCAATATTTCGATACTATTTCATGTAGTATCATGATATGTGATTTGGCCTTCAAATCTCGGAATTTCGCATAATATTGCATTTTAAGCAAGTTTTCTTGCATTTTGTTTCGTACGAAAAATCATCGAATTTAGCAATATTTTTACGTTTATCATCTCCTTTTCCTTCATGTGATTTAAACAAAATATCATCGAATTAGGCAATATTTTGCCGTTTTCCAAGTTTTTGTGAATTTTCCGTCCATGGGTATTAATTCATATATATACGATAAAAATGATGCAAACACATAATTGATTAGATAATAACCTTAAATACTTCATTTTCAATCAACTATTTCTTTCTCGTTAAAATACTGAGTAAGATATTGAAAAGGGGAGAAGTTCTGTTTTAATTGCATATATCGACGTTTCAGCCGGAATAGAGCGATTTTCGTGTACATTTTCCATCGGTAATATAAACGGAAAATCAGGAACATTTTAGTTAATTCTAATGAAAACTCATTGATTTTTATCATTTGTATTGGAAACAACATTGTCATATGTATTTTCTTGGATCTAAATAATACGAAACCTCGCTCTATGATTTGAAGGTAAAATCCTCAAATATGGTAAAATAGTAACTTTTTCACGTTAATCATGTAGTTTGATATTACGTAAATATATTCATTTTTACCAATATTTCGATACTATTTCATGTAGTATCACGATATGTGATTTGCCCTTCATATCTCAGAATTTCGCGTTATATTGCATTTTAAGCAAGTTTTCTTGCATTTTGTTTCGTAAGAAAAATCATCGAATATAGCAATATTTTTTCGCTAATCATCTCCTTTTCCTTCATGTGATTTAAACAAAATATCATCGAATTAGGCAATATTTTGCCGTTTTCCACGTTTTTGTGAATTTTCAGTCCATGGGTATTAATTCATATATATACGATAAAAATGATGCAAACACATAATTGATTAGATAATAGCCTTAAATACTTCTTTTTAAATCATCTATTTGTTTCTCGTTAAAATACTGAGTAAGATATTGAAAAGGGGAGAAGTTCGTTTTTTATTGCATATATCGACGTTTCAGCCGGATTAGAGCGGTTTTACGTGTACATCTTCCCTCGTTAATATAAATGGAAAATCAAGAACATTTTAGTTATTTCTAATGAAAACACATTGTTTTTTATCATTTGTATTCGAAACAACATTGTCATATGTCTTTTCTTGGATCTAAATAATACGAAACCTCGCTCTATGATTTGAAGTTAAAATCCTCAAATATGGTTATATAGTGACTTTTTCACGTTAATCATGTAGTTTGATATTACGTAAATATATTCATTTTTACCAATATTTCGATACTATTTCATGTAGTATCACGATATGTGATTTGGCCTTCATATCTCAGAATTTCGCATAATATTGCATTTTAAGCAAGTTTTCTTGCATTTTGTTTCGTACGAAAAATCATCGAATATAGCAATATTTTTTCGTTAATCATCTCCTTTTCCTTCATGTGATTTAAACAAAATATCATCGAATTAGGCAATATTTTGCCGTTTTCCACGTTTTTGTGAATTTTCAGTCCATGGGTTTTAATTCATACATATTCGATAAAAATGATGCAAACACATAATTGATTAGATAATAACCTTAAATACTTCATTTTCAATCATCTATTTGTTTCTCGTTAAAATACTGAGTAAGATATTGAAAAGGGGAGAAGTTCGTTTTTATTGCATATATCGACGTTTCAGCCGGATTAGAGCGGTTTTACGTGTACATCTTCCCTCGTTAATATAAATGGAAAATCAAGAACATTTTAGTTATTTCTAATGAAAACACATTGTTTTTTATCATTTGTATTGGAAACAACATTGTCATATGTCTTTTTCTTGGATCTAAATAATACGAAACCTCGCTCTATGATTTGAAGTTAAAATCCTCAAATATGGTTATATAGTGACTTTTTCACGTTAATCATGTAGTTTGATATTACGTAAATATATTCATTTTTACCAATATTTCGATACTATTTCATGTAGTATCACGATATGTGATTTGGCCTTCATATCTCAGTATTTCGCATAATATTGCATTTTAAGCAAGTTTTCTTGCATTTTGTTTCGTACGAAAAATCATCGAATATAGCAATATTTTTTCGTTAATCATCTCCTTTTCCTTCATGTGATTTAAACAAAATATCATCGAATTAGGCAATATTTTGCCGTTTTCCACGTTTTTGTGAATTTTCAGTCCATGGGTTTTAATTCATACATATACGATAAAAATGATGCAGACACATAATTGATTAGATAATAACCTTAAATACTTCATTTTCAATCAACTATTTCTTTCTCGTTAAAATACTGAGTAAGATATTGAAAGGGGGGAAAAGTTCTGATTTTATTGCATATATCGACGTTTCAGCCGGAATAGAGCGGTTTTCGTGTACATCTTCCATCGGTAATATAAACGGAAAATCAGGAACATTTTAGTTAATTCTAATGAAAACACATTCATTTTTATAATTTGTATTGGAAACAACATTGTCATATGTCTTTTCTTGGATCTAAATAATACGAAACCTCGCTCTATGATTTGAAGGTAAAATCCTCAAATATGGTAAAATAGTAACTTTTTCACGTTAATCATGTAGTTTGATATTACGTAAATATATTCATTTTTACAATTATTTCGATACTATTTCATGTAGTATCACGATATGTGATTTGCCCTTCAAATCTCAGAATTTCGCGTTATATTGCATTTTAAGCAAGTTTTCTTGCATTTTGTTTCGTACGAAAAATCATCGAATTTAGCAATATTTTGACGTTTATCATCCCCTTTTCCTTCATGTGATTTAAACAAAATATCATCGAATTAGGCAATATTTTGCCGTTTTTCCACGTTTTTGTGAATTTTCAGTCCATGGGTATTAATTCATATATATACGATAAAAATGATGCAAACACATAATTGATTAGATAATAACCATAAATAATTCATTTTCAATCAACTATTTCTTTCTCGTTAAAATACTGAGTAAGATATTGAAAGGGGGGAGAAGTTCTGATTTTATTGCATATATCGACGTTTCAGCCGGAATAGAGCGGTTTTCGTGTACATCTTCCATCGGTAATATAAACGGAAAATCAGGAACATTTTAGTTAATTCTAATGAAAACACATTGATTTTTATAATTTGTATTGGAAACAACATTGTCATAAGTCTTTTCTTGGATCTAAATAATACGAAACCTCGCTCTATGATTTGAAGTTAAAATCCTCAAATATGGTTATATAGTGACTTTTTTCACGTTTTTCATGTAGTTTGATATTACGTAAATATATTCATTTTTACCATTATTTCGATACTATTTCATGTAGTATCACGATATGTGATTTGGATTTGAAATCTCAGAATTTCGCATAATATTGCATTTTAAGCAAGTTTTCTTGCATTTTGTTTCGTACGAAAAATCATCGAATTTAGCAATATTTTGACGTTTATCATCCCCTTTTCCTTCATGTGATTTAAACAAAATATCATCGAATTAAGCAATATTTTGCCGTTTTCAACGTTTTTGTGAATTTTCAGTCCATGGGTATTAATTCATATATATACGATAAAAATGATGCAAACACATAATTGATTAGATAATAACCTTAAATACTTCATTTTCAATCAACTATTTCTTTCTCGTTAAAATACTGAGTAAGATATTGAAAGGGGGGAGAAGTTCTGATTTTATTGCATATATCGACGTTTCAGCCGGAATAGAGCGGTTTTCGTGTACATCTTCCATCGGTAATATAAACGGAAAATCAGGAACATTTTAGTTAATTCTAATGAAAACACATTGATTTTTTATAATTTGTATTGGAAACAACATTGTCATACGTCCTTTCTTGGATCTAAATAATACGAAACCTCGCTCTATGATTTGAAGGTAAAATCCTCAAATATGGTAAAATAGTAACTTTTTCACGTTAATCATGTAGTTTGATATTACGTAAATATATTCATTTTTACAATTATTTCGATACTATTTCATGTAGTATCACGATATGTGATTTGCCCTTCAAATCTCAGAATTTCGGGTTATATTGCATTTTAAGCAAGTTTTCTTGCATTTTGTTTCGTACGAAAAATCATCGAATTTAGCAATATTTTGACGTTTATCATCCCTTTTCCTTCATGTGATTTAAACAAAATATCATCGAATTAGGCAATATTTTGCCGTTTTTCCCCGTTTTTGTGAATTTTCAGTCCGTGGGTATTAATTCATATATATACGATAAAAATGATGCAAACACATAATTGATTAGATAATAACCTTAAATACTTCATTTTCAATCAACTATTTGTTTCTCGTTAAAATACTGAGTAAGATATTGAAAAGGGGAGAAGTTCTGTTTTTATTGCATATATCGACGTTTCTGCCGGAATAGAGAGATTTTCGTGTACATCTTCCATCGGTAATATAAACGGAAAACCAGGAACATTTTAGTTAATTCTAATGAAAACACTTTAATTTTTATCATTTGTATTGGAAACAACATTGTCATATGTCTTATCTTGGATCCAAATAATACGAAACCTCGCTCTATGATTTAAAGTTAAAATCCTCAAATATGGTTAAATAGTGACTTTTTCACGTTTTTCATGTAGTTTGATATTACGTAAATATATTCATTTTTACCATTATTTCGATACTATTTCATGTAGTATCACGATATGTGATTTGGCCTTGAAATCTCAGAATTTCGCATAATATTGCATTTTAAGCAAGTTTTCTTGCATTTTGTTTCGTACGAAAAATCATCGAATTTAGCAATATTTTGACGTTTATCATCCCCTTTTCCTTCATGTGATTTAAACAAAATATCATCGAATTAGGCAATATTTTGCCGTTATTCCACGTTTTTGTGAATTTTCAGTCCATTGGTATTAATTCATATATATACGATAAAAATGATGCAAACACATAATTGATTAGATAATAACCTTAAATACTTCATTTTCAATCAACTATTTCTTTCTCGTTAAAATACTGAGTAAGATATTGAAAAGGGGAGAAGTTCTGTTTTAATTGCATATATCGACGTTTCAGCCGGAATAGAGCGATTTTCGTGTACATTTTTCATCGGTAATATAAACGGAAAATCAGGAACATTTTAGTTAATTCTAATGAAAACTCATTGATTTTTATCATTTGTATTGGAAACAACATTGTCATATGTCTTTTCTTCGATCTAAATAATACGAAACCTCGCTCTATGATTTGAAGTTAAAATCTTCAAATATGGTTATATAGTGACTTTTTCACGTTAATCATGTAGTTTGATATTACGTAAATATATTCATTTTTACCAATATTTCGATACTATTTCATGTAGTATCACGATATGTGATTTGGCCTTCATATCTCAGAATTTCGCATAATATTGCATTTTAAGCAAGTTTTCTTGCATTTTGTTTCGTAAGAAAAATCATCGAATATAGCAATATTTTTTCGCTAATCATCTCCTTTTCCTTCATGTGATTTAAACAAAATATCATCGAATTAGGCAATATTTTGCCGTTTTCCACGTTTTTGTGAATTTTCAGTCCATGGGTTTTAATTCATACATATACGATAAAAATGATGCAGACACATAATTGATTAGATAATAACCTTAAATACTTCATTTTCAATCAACTATTTCTTTCTCGTTAAAATACTGAGTAAGATATTGAAAGGGGGGAGAAGTTCTGATTTTATTGCATATATCGACGTTTCAGCCGGAATAGAGCGGTTTTCGTGTACATCTTCCATCGGTAATATAAACGGAAAATCAGGAACATTTTAGTTAATTCTAATGAAAACACATTGATTTTTTATAATTTGTATTATAAACAACATTTTCATACGTCCTTTCTTGGATCTAAATAATACGAAACCTCGCTCTATGATTTGAAGGTAAAATCCTCAAATATGGTAAAATAGTAACTTTTTCACGTTAATCATGTAGTTTGATATTACGTAAATATATTCATTTTTACAATTATTTCGATACTATTTCATGTAGTATCACGATATGTGATTTGCCCTTCAAATCTCAGAATTTCGGGTTATATTGCATTTTAAGCAAGTTTTCTTGCATTTTGTTTCGTACGAAAAATCATCGAATTTAGCAATATTTTGACGTTTATCATCCCCTTTTCCTTCATGTGATTTAAACAAAATATCATCGAATTAGGCAATATTTTGCCGTTTTTCCCCGTTTTTGTGAATTTTCAGTCCGTGGGTATTAATTCATATATATACGATAAAAATGATGCAAACACATAATTGATTAGATAATAACCTTAAATACTTCATTTTCAATCAACTATTTGTTTCTCGTTAAAATACTGAGTAAGATATTGAAAAGGGGAGAAGTTCTGTTTTTATTGCATATATCGACGTTTCTGCCGGAATAGAGAGATTTTCGTGTACATCTTCCATCGAAAGTATAAACGGAAAACCAGGAACATTTTAGTTAATTCTAATGAAAACACTTTAATTTTTATCATTTGTATTGGAAACAACATTGTCATATGTCTTATCTTGGATCCAAATAATACGAAACCTCGCTCTATGATTTAAAGTTAAAATCCTCAAATATGGTTAAATAGTTACTTTTTTCACGTTTTTCATGTAGTTTGATATTACGTAAATATATTCATTTTTACCATTATTTCGATACTATTTCATGTAGTATCACGATATGTGATTTGGCCTTGAAATCTCAGAATTTCGCATAATATTGCATTTTAAGCAAGTTTTCTTGCATTTTGTTTCGTACGAAAAATCATCGAATTTAGCAATATTTTGACGTTTATCATCCCCTTTTCCTTCATGTGATTTAAACAAAATATCATCGAATTAGGCAATATTTTGCCGTTATTCCACGTTTTTGTGAATTTTCAGTCCATTGGTATTAATTCATATATATACGATAAAAATGATGCAAACACATAATTGATTAGATAATAACCTTAAATACTTCATTTTCAATCAACTATTTCTTTCTCGTTAAAATACTGAGTAAGATATTGAAAAGGGGAGAAGTTCTGTTTTAATTGCATATATCGACGTTTCAGCCGGAATAGAGCGATTTTCGTGTACATTTTTCATCGGTAATATAAACGGAAAATCAGGAACATTTTAGTTAATTCTAATGAAAACTCATTGATTTTTATCATTTGTATTGGAAACAACATTGTCATATGTCTTTTCTTCGATCTAAATAATACGAAACCTCGCTCTATGATTTGAAGTTAAAATCCTCAAATATGGTTATATAGTGACTTTTTCACGTTAATCATGTAGTTTGATATTACGTAAATATATTCATTTTTACCAATATTTCGATACTATTTCATGTAGTATCACGATATGTGATTTGGCCTTCATATTTCAGAATTTCGCATAATATTGCATTTTAAGCAAGTTTTCTTGCATTTTGTTTCGTAAGAAAAATCATCGAATATAGCAATATTTTTTCGCTAATCATCTCCTTTTCCTTCATGTGATTTAAACAAAATATCATCGAATAAGGCAATATTTTGCCGTTTTCCACGTTTTTGTGAATTTTCAGTCCATGGGTTTTAATTCATACATATACGATAAAAATGATGCAGACACATAATTGATTAGATAATAACCTTAAATACTTCATTTTCAATCAACTATTTCTTTCTCGTTAAAATACTGAGTAAGATATTGAAAGGGGGGAGAAGTTCTGATTTTATTGCATATATCGACGTTTCAGCCGGAATAGAGCGGTTTTCGTGTACATCTTCCATCGGTAATATAAACGGAAAATCAGGAACATTTTAGTTAATTCTAATGAAAACACATTGATTTTTATAATTTGTATTGGAAACAACATTGTCATAAGTCTTTTCTTGGATCTAAATAATACGAAACCTCGCTCTATGATTTGAAGTTAAAATCCTCAAATATGGTTATATAGTGACTTTTTTCACGTTTTTCATGTAGTTTGATATTACGTAAATATATTCATTTTTACCATTATTTCAATACTATTTCATGTAGTATCACGATATGTGATTTGGATTTGAAATCTCAGAATTTCGCATAATATTGCATTTTAAGCAAGTTTTCTTGCATTTTGTTTCGTACGAAAAATCATCGAATTTAGCAATATTTTGACGTTTATCATCCCCTTTTCCTTCATGTGATTTAAACAAAATATCATCGAATTAAGCAATATTTTGCCGTTTTCAACGTTTTTGTGAATTTTGAGTCCATGGGTATTAATTCATATATATACGATAAAAATGATGCAAACACATAATTGATTAGATAATAACCTTGAATACTTCATTTTCAATCAACTATTTTTTTCTCGTTAAAATACTGAGTAAGATATTGAAAGGGGGGAGAAGTTCTGATTTTATTGCATATATCGACGTTTCAGCCGGAATAGAGCGGTTTTCGTGTACATCTTCCATCGGTAATATAAACGGAAAATCAGGAACATTTTAGTTAATTCTAATGAAAACACATTGATTTTTTATAATTTGTATTGGAAACAACATTGTCATACGTCCTTTCTTGGATCTAAATAATACGAAACCTCGCTCTATGATTTGAAGGTAAAATCCTCAAATATGGTAAAATTGTAACTTTTTCACGTTAATCATGTAGTTTGATATTACGTAAATATATTCATTTTTACAATTATTTCGATACTATTTCATGTAGTATCACGATATGTGATTTGCCCTTCAAATCTCAGAATTTCGGGTTATATTGCATTTTAAGCAAGTTTTCTTGCATTTTGTTTCGTACGAAAAATCATCGAATTTAGCAATATTTTGACGTTTATCATCCCTTTTCCTTCATGTGATTTAAACAAAATATCATCGAATTAGGCAATATTTTGCCGTTTTTCCCCGTTTTTGTGAATTTTCAGTCCGTGGGTATTAATTCATATATATACGATAAAAATGATGCAAACACATAATTGATTAGATAATAACCTTAAATACTTCATTTTCAATCAACTATTTGTTTCTCGTTAAAATACTGAGTAAGATATTGAAAAGGGGAGAAGTTCTGTTTTTATTGCATATATCGACGTTTCTGCCGGAATAGAGAGATTTTCGTGTACATCTTCCATCGGTAATATAAACGGAAAACCAGGAACATTTTAGTTAATTCTAATGAAAACACTTTAATTTTTATCATTTGTATTGGAAACAACATTGTCATATGTCTTATCTTGGATCCAAATAATACGAAACCTCGCTCTATGATTTAAAGTTAAAATCCTCAAATATGGTTAAATAGTGACTTTTTCACGTTTTTCATGTAGTTTGATATTACGTAAATATATTCATTTTTACCATTATTTCGATACTATTTCATGTAGTATCACGATATGTGATTTGGCCTTGAAATCTCAGAATTTCGCATAATATTGCATTTTAAGCAAGTTTTCTTGCATTTTGTTTCGTACGAAAAATCATCGAATTTAGCAATATTTTGACGTTTATCATCCCCTTTTCCTTCATGTGATTTAAACAAAATATCATCGAATTAGGCAATATTTTGCCGTTATTCCACGTTTTTGTGAATTTTCAGTCCATTGGTATTAATTCATATATATACGATAAAAATGATGCAAACACATAATTGATTAGATAATAACCTTAAATACTTCATTTTCAATCAACTATTTCTTTCTCGTTAAAATACTGAGTAAGATATTGAAAAGGGGAGAAGTTCTGTTTTAATTGCATATATCGACGTTTCAGCCGGAATAGAGCGATTTTCGTGTACATTTTTCATCGGTAATATAAACGGAAAATCAGGAACATTTTAGTTAATTCTAATGAAAACTCATTGATTTTTATCATTTGTATTGGAAACAACATTGTCATATGTCTTTTCTTCGATCTAAATAATACGAAACCTCGCTCTATGATTTGAAGTTAAAATCTTCAAATATGGTTATATAGTGACTTTTTCACGTTAATCATGTAGTTTGATATTACGTAAATATATTCATTTTTACCAATATTTCGATACTATTTCATGTAGTATCACGATATGTGATTTGGCCTTCATATCTCAGAATTTCGCATAATATTGCATTTTAAGCAAGTTTTCTTGCATTTTATTTCGTAAGAAAAATCATCGAATATAGCAATATTTTTTCGCTAATCATCTCCTTTTCCTTCATGTGATTTAAACAAAATATCATCGAATTAGGCAATATTTTGCCGTTATTCCACGTTTTTGTGAATTTTCAGTCCATGGGTTTTAATTCATACATATACGATAAAAATGATGCAGACACAAAATTGATTAGATAATAACCTTAAATACTTCATTTTCAATCAACTATTTCTTTCTCGTTAAAATACTGAGTAAGATATTGAAAGGGGGGAGAAGTTCTGATTTTATTGCATATATCGACGTTTCAGCCGGAATAGAGCGGTTTTCGTGTACATCTTCCATCGGTAATATAAACGGAAAATCAGGAACATTTTAGTTAATTCTAATGAAAACACATTGATTTTTTATAATTTGTATTGGAAACAACATTTTCATACGTCCTTTCTTGGATCTAAATAATACGAAACCTCGCTCTATGATTTGAAGGTAAAATCCTCAAATATGGTAAAATAGTAACTTTTTCACGTTAATCATGTAGTTTGATATTACGTAAATGTATTCATTTTTACAATTATTTCGATACTATTTCATGTAGTATCACGATATGTGATTTGCCCTTCAAATCTCAGAATTTCGGGTTATATTGCATTTTAAGCAAGTTTTCTTGCATTTTGTTTCGTACGAAAAATCATCGAATTTAGCAATATTTTGACGTTTATCATCCCCTTTTCCTTCATGTGATTTAAACAAAATATCATCGAATTAGGCAATATTTTGCCGTTTTTCCCCGTTTTTGTGAATTTTCAGTCCGTGGGTATTAATTCATATATATACGATAAAAATGATGCAAACACATAATTGATTAGATAATAACCTTAAATACTTAATTTTCAATCAACTATTTGTTTCTCGTTAAAATACTGAGTAAGATATTGAAAAGGGGAGAAGTTCTGTTTTTATTGCATATATCGACGTTTCTGCCGGAATAGAGAGATTTTCGTGTACATCTTCCATCGGTAGTATAAACGGAAAACCAGGAACATTTTAGTTAATTCTAATGAAAACACTTGAATTTTTATCATTTGTATTGGAAACAACATTGTCATATGTCTTATCTTGGATCCAAATAATACGAAACCTCGCTCTATGATTTAAAGTTAAAATCCTCAAATATGGTTAAATAGTTACTTTTTTCACGTTTTTCATGTAGTTTGATATTACGTAAATATATTCATTTTTACCATTATTTCGATACTATTTCATGTAGTATCACGATATGTGATTTGGCCTTGAAATCTCAGAATTTCGCATAATATTGCATTTTAAGCAAGTTTTCTTGCATTTTGTTTCGTACGAAAAATCATCGAATTTAGCAATATTTTGACGTTTATCATCCCCTTTTCCTTCATGTGATTTAAACAAAATATCATCGAATTAGGCAATATTTTGCCGTTATTCCACGTTTTTGTGAATTTTCAGTCCATTGGTATTAATTCATATATATACGATAAAAATGATGCAAACACATAATTGATTAGATAATAACCTTAAATACTTCATTTTCAATCAACTATTTCTTTCTCGTTAAAATACTGAGTAAGATATTGAAAAGGGGAGAAGTTCTGTTTTAATTGCATATATCGACGTTTCAGCCGGAATAGAGCGATTTTCGTGTACATTTTTCATCGGTAATATAAACTGAAAATCAGGAACATTTTAGTTAATTCTAATGAAAACTCATTGATTTTTATCATTTGTATTGGAAACAACATTGTCATATGTCTTTTCTTCGATCTAAATAATACGAAACCTCGCTCTATGATTTGAAGTTAAAATCCTCAAATATGGTTATATAGTGACTTTTTCACGTTAATCATGTAGTTTGATATTACGTAAATATATTCATTTTTACCAATATTTCGATACTATTTCATGTAGTATCACGATATGTGATTTGGCCTTCATATCTCAGAATTTCGCATAATATTGCATTTTAAGCAAGTTTTCTTGCATTTTGTTTCGTAAGAAAAATCATCGAATATAGCAATATTTTTTCGCTAATCATCTCCTTTTCCTTCATGTGATTTAAACAAAATATCATCGAATAAGGCAATATTTTGCCGTTTTCCACGTTTTTGTGAATTTTCAGTCCATGGGTTTTAATTCATACATATACGATAAAAATGATGCAGACACATAATTGATTAGATAATAACCTTAAATACTTCATTTTCAATCAACTATTTCTTTCTCGTTAAAATACTGAGTAAGATATTGAAAGGGGGGAGAAGTTCTGATTTTATTGCATATATCGACGTTTCAGCCGGAATAGAGCGGTTTTCGTGTACATCTTCCATCGGTAATATAAACGGAAAATCAGGAACATTTTAGTTAATTCTAATGAAAACACATTGATTTTCATAATTTGTATTGGAAACAACATTGTCATAAGTCTTTTCTTGGATCTAAATAATACGAAACCTCGCTCTATGATTTGAAGTTAAAATCCTCAAATATGGTTATATAGTGACTTTTTTCACGTTTTTCATGTAGTTTGATATTACGTAAATATATTCATTTTTACCATTATTTCGATACTATTTCATGTAGTATCACGATATGTGATTTGGATTTGAAATCTCAGAATTTCGCATAATATTGCATTTTAAGCAAGTTTTCTTGCATTTTGTTTCGTACGAAAAATCATCGAATTTAGCAATATTTTGACGTTTATCATCCCCTTTTCCTTCATGTGATTTAAACAAAATATCATCGAATTAAGCAATATTTTGCCGTTTTCAACGTTTTTGTGAATTTTCAGTCCATGGGTATTAATTCATATATATACGATAAAAATGATGCAAACACATAATTGATTAGATAATAACCTTGAATACTTCATTTTCAATCAACTATTTTTTTCTCGTTAAAATACTGAGTAACATATTGAAAAGGGGAGAAGTTCTGTTTTTATTGCATATATCGACGTTTCTGCCGGAATAGAGCGATTTTCGTGTACATCTCCTATCGCTAATATATACGGAAAACCAAAAACATTTTAGTTAATTCTAATGAAAACACTTTGATTTTTATCATTTGTATTGGAAACAACATTGTCATATGTCTTTTCTTGGATCCAAATAATACGAAACCTCGCTCTATGATTTAAAGTTAAAATCCTCAAATATGGTTAAATAGTGACTTTTTTTCACGTTTTTCATGTAGTTTGATATTACGTAAATATATTCATTTTTACCATTATTTCGATACTATTTCATGTAGTATCACGATATGTGATTTGGCCTTGAAATCTCTGAACTTCGCATAATATTGCATTTTAAGCAAGTTTTCTTGCATTTTGTTTCGTACGAAAAATCATCGAATTTAGCAATATTTTTACGTTTATCATCCCCTTTTCCTTCATGTGATTTAAACAAAATATCATCGAATTAGGCAATATTTTGCCGTTTTTCCACGTTTTTGTGAATTTTCAGTCCATGGGTATTAATTCATATATATAGGATAAAAATGATGCAAACACATAATTGATTAGATAATAACCTTAAATACTTCATTTTCAATCAACTATTTGTTTCTCGTTAAAATACTGAGTAAGATATTGAAAAGGGGAGAAGTTCGGTTTTTCTTGCATATATCGACGTCTCAACCGGATTAGAGCGGTTTTACGTGTACATCTTCCCTCGTTAATATAAACGGAAAATCAAGATCATTTTAGTTATTTCTAATGAAAACACATTGTTTTTTATCATTTGTATTGGAAACAACATTGTCATATGTCTTTTCTTGGATCTAAATAATACGAAACCTCGCTCTATGATTTGAAGTTAAAATCCTCAAATATGGTTATATAGTGACTTTTTTCACGTTTTTCATGTAGTTTGATATTACGTAAATATATTCATTTTTACCTATATTTTGATACTATTTCATGTAGTATCACGATATGTGATTTGGCCTTCAAATCTCAGAATTTCGCATTATATTGCATTTTAAGCAAGTTTTCTTGCATTTTGTTTCGGACGAAAAATCATCGAATATAGGAATATTTTTACGTTAATCATCTCCTTTTCCTTCATGTGATTTAAACAAAATATCATCGAATTAGGCAATATTTTGCCGTTTTCCACGTTTTTGTGAATTTTCAGTCCATGGGTTTTAATTCATACATATACGATAAAAATGATGCAAACACATAATTGATTAGATAATAACCTTAAATACTTCATTTTCAATCATCTATTTGTTTCTCGTTAAAATACTGAGTAAATTATTGAAAAGGGGAGAAGTTCGGTTTTTATTTCATATATCGACGTTTCAGCCGGATTAGAGTGGTTTTACGTGTACATCTTCCATCGTTAATATAAACGGAAAATCAAGAACATTATAGTTAATTCTAATGAAAACACATTGTTTTTTATCATTTGTATTGGAAACAACATTGTCATATGTCTTTTCTTGGATCTAAATAATACGAAACCTCGCTCTATGATTTGTAGGTAAAATCCTCAAATATGGTAAAATAGTAACTTTTTAACGTTAATCATGTAGTTTGATATTACGCAAATATATTCATTTTTACCAATATTCCGATACTATTTCATGTAGTATCACGATATGTGATTTGCCCTTCAAATCTCAGAATTTCGCGTAATATTGCATTTTAAGCAAGTTTTCTTGCATTTTGTTTCATACGAAAAATCATCGAATTTAGCAATATTTTGACGTTTATCATCCCCTTTTCCTTCATGTGATTTAAACAAAATATCATCGAATTAGGCAATATTTTGCCGTTTTTCCACGTTTTTGTGAATTTTCAGTCCATGGGTATTAATTCATATATATACGATAAAAATGATGCAAACACATAATTGATTAGATAATAACCTTAAATACTTCATTTTCAATCAACTATTTGTTTCTCGTTAAAATACTGAGTAAGATATTGAAAAGGGGAGAAGTTCTGTTTTTATTGCATATATCGACGTTTCAGTAGGAATAGAGCGATTTTCGTGTACATTTTCTATCGGTAATATAAACGGAAAATCAGGAACATTTTAGTTAATTTTAATGAAAACTCATTGATTTTTATCATTTGTATTGGAAACAACATTGCCATATGTCTTTTCTTGGATCTAAATAATACGAAACCTCGCTCTATGATTTTAAGTTAAAATCCTCAAATATGGTTATATAGTGACTTTTTCACGTTAATCATGTAGTTTATATATTACGCAAATATATTCATTTTTACCAATATTTCGATACTATTTCATGTAGTATCACGATATGTGATTTGGCCTTCAAATCTCAGAATTTCGCATAATATTGCATTTTAAGCAAGTTTTCTTGCATTTTGTTTCGTACGAAAAATCATCGAATTTAGCAATATTTTGACGTTTATCATCCCCTTTTCCTTTATTTGATTTAAACAAAATATCATCGAATTAGGCAATATTTTGCCGTTTTCCACGTTTTTGTGAATTTTCAGTCCATGGGTTTTAATTCATACATATACGATAAAAATGATGCAAACACATAATTGATTAGATAATAACCTTAAATACTTCATTTTTAATCAACTATTTCTTTCTCGTTAAAATACTGAGTAAGAAATATAAAGGGGGGAGATGTTCTGATTTTATTGCATATATCGACGTTTCAGCCGGAATAGAGCGGTTTTCGTGTACATCTTCCATCGGTAATATAAACGGAAAATCAGGAACATTTTAGTTAATTCTAATGAAAACACATTGATTTTTTATAATTTGTATTGGAAACAACATTGTCATACGTCCTTTCTTGGATCTAAATAATACGAAACCTCGCTCTATGATTTGAAGGTAAAATCCTCAAATATGGTAAAATAGTAACTTTTTCACGTTAATCATGTAGTTTGATATTACGTAAATATATTCATTTTTACAATTATTTCGATACTATTTCATGTAGTATCACGATATGTGATTTGCCCTTCAAATCTCAGAATTTCGGGTTATATTGCATTTTAAGCAAGTTTTCTTGCATTTTGTTTCGTACGAAAAATCATCGAATTTAGCAATATTTTGACGTTTATCATCCCCTTTTCCTTCATGTGATTTAAACAAAATATCATCGAATTAGGCAATATTTTGCCGTTTTTCCCCGTTTTTGTGAATTTTCAGTCCGTGGGTATTAATTCATATATATACGATAAAAATGATGCAAACACATAATTGATTAGATAATAACCTTAAATACTTCATTTTCAATCAACTATTTGTTTCTCGTTAAAATACTGAGTAAGATATTGAAAAGGGGAGAAGTTCTGTTTTTATTGCATATATCGACGTTTCTGCCGGAATAGAGAGATTTTCGTGTACATCTTCCATCGGTAATATAAACGGAAAACCAGGAACATTTTAGTTAATTCTAATGAAAACACTTTAATTTTTATCATTTGTATTGGAAACAACATTGTCATATGTCTTTTCTTGGATCCAAATAATACGAAACCTCGCTCTATGATTTATAGTTAAAATCCTCAAATATGGTTAAATAGTGACTTTTTTCACGTTTTTCATGTAGTTTGATATTACGTAAATATATTCATTTTTACCATTATTTCGATACTATTTCATGTAGTATCACGATATGTGATTTGGCCTTGAAATCTCAGAATTTCGCATAATATTGCATTTTAAGCAAGTTTTCTTGCATTTTGTTTCGTACGAAAAATCATCGAATTTAGCAATATTTTGACGTTTATCATCCCCTTTTCCTTCATGTGATTTAAACAAAATATCATCGAATTAGGCAATATTTTGCCGTTATTCCACGTTTTTGTGAATTTTCAGTCCATTGGTATTAATTCATATATATACGATAAAAATGATGCAAACACATAATTGATTAGATAATAACCTTAAATACTTCATTTTCAATCAACTATTTCTTTCTCGTTAAAATACTGAGTAAGATATTGAAAAGGGGAGAAGTTCTGTTTTAATTGCATATATCGACGTTTCAGCCGGAATAGAGCGATTTTCGTGTACATTTTTCATCGGTAATATAAACGGAAAATCAGGAACATTTTAGTTAATTCTAATGAAAACTCATTGATTTTTATCATTTGTATTGGAAACAACATTGTCATATGTCTTTTCTTCGATCTAAATAATACGCAACCTCGCTCTATGATTTGAAGTTAAAATCCTCAAATATGGTTATATAGTGACTTTTTCACGTTAATCATGTAGTTTGATATTACGTAAATATATTCATTTTTACCAATATTTCGATACTATTTCATGTAGTATCACGATATGTGATTTGGCCTTCATATCTCAGAATTTCGCATAATATTGCATTTTAAGCAAGTTTTCTTGCATTTTGTTTCGTAAGAAAAATCATCGAATATAGCAATATTTTTTCGCTAATCATCTCCTTTTCCTTCATGTGATTTAAACAAAATATCATCGAATTAGGCAATATTTTGCCGTTTTCCACGTTTTTGTGAATTTTCAGTCCATGGGTTTTAATTCATACATATACGATAAAAATGATGCAGACACATAATTGATTAGATAATAACCTTAAATACTTCATTTTCAATCAACTATTTCTTTCTCGTTAAAATACTGAGTAAGATATTGAAAGGGGGGAGAAGTTCTGATTTTATTGCATATATCGACGTTTCAGCCGGAATAGAGCGGTTTTCGTGTACATCTTCCATCGGTAATATAAACGGAAAATCAGGAACATTTTAGTTAATTCTAATGAAAACACATTGATTTTTATAATTTGTATTGGAAACAACATTGTCATAAGTCTTTTCTTGGATCTAAATAATACGAAACCTCGCTCTATGATTTGAAGTTAAAATCCTCAAATATGGTTATATAGTGACTTTTTTCACGTTTTTCATGTAGTTTGATATTACGTAAATATATTCATTTTTACCATTATTTCGATACTATTTCATGTAGTATCACGATATGTGATTTGGATTTGAAATCTCAGAATTTCGCATAATATTGCATTTTAAGCAAGTTTTCTTGCATTTTGTTTCGTACGAAAAATCATCGAATTTAGCAATATTTTTACGTTTATCATCCCCTTTTCCTTCATGTGATTTAAACAAAATATCATCGAATTAAGCAATATTTTGCCGTTTTCAACGTTTTTGTGAATTTTCAGTCCATGGGTATTAATTCATATATATACGATAAAAATGATGCAAACACATAATTGATTAGATAATAACCTTAAATACTTCATTTTCAATCAACTATTTGTTTCTCGTTAAAATACTGAGTAAGATATTGAAAAGGGGAGAAGTTCGGTTTTTATTGCATATATCGACGTCTCAGCCGGATTAGAGCGGTTTTACGTGTACATCTTCCCTCGTTAATATAAACGGAAAATCAAGAACATTTTAGTTATTTCTAATGAAAACACATTGTTTTTTATCATTTGTATTGGAAACAACATTGTCATATGTCTTTTCTTGGATCTAAATAATACGAAACCTCGCTCTATGATTTGAAGTTAAAATCCTCAAATATGGTTATATAGTGACTTTTTTCACGTTTTTCATGTAGTTTGATATTACGTAAATATATTCATTTTTACCAATATTTTGATACTATTTCATGTAGTATCACGATATGTGATTTGGCCTTCAAATCTCAGAATTTCGCATAATATTGCATTTTAAGCAAGTTTTCTTGCATTTTGTTTCGGACGAAAAATCATCGCATATAGGAATATTTTTACGTTAATCATCTCCTTTTCCTTCATGTGATTTAAACAAAATATCATCGAATTAGGCAATATTTTGCCGTTTTCCACGTTTTTGTGAATTTTCAGTCCATGGGTTTTAATTCATACATATACGATAAAAATGATGCAAACACATAATTGATTAGATAATAACCTTAAATACTTCATTTTCAATCATCTATTTGTTTCTCGTTAAAATACTGAGTAAATTATTGAAAAGGGGAGAAGTTCGGTTTTTATTTCATATATCGACGTTTCAGCCGGATTAGAGCGGTTTTACGTGTACATCTTCCATCGTTAATATAAACGGAAAATCAAGAACATTATAGTTAATTCTAATGAAAACACATTGTTTTTTATCATTTGTATTGGAAACAACATTGTCATATGTCTTTTCTTGGATCTAAATAATACGAAACCTCGCTCTATGATTTGTAGGTAAAATCCTCAAATATGGTAAAATAGTAACTTTTTAACGTTAATCATGTAGTTTGATATTACGCAAATATATTCATTTTTACCAATATTCCGATACTATTTCATGTAGTATCACGATATGTGATTTGCCCTTCAAATCTCAGAATTTCGCGTAATATTGCATTTTAAGCAAGTTTTCTTGCATTTTGTTTCATACGAAAAATCATCGAATTTAGCAATATTTTGACGTTTATCATCCCCTTTTCCTTCATGTGATTTAAACAAAATATCATCGAATTAGGCAATATTTTGCCGTTTTTCCACGTTTTTGTGAATTTTCAGTCCATGGGTATTAATTCATATATATACGATAAAAATGATGCATACACATAATTGATTAGATAATAAACTTAAATACTTCATTTTCAATCAACTATTTGTTTCTCGTTAAAATACTGAGTAAGATATTGAAAAGGGGAGAAGTTCTGTTTTTATTGCATATATCGACGTTTCAGCCGGAATAGAGCGGTTTTACGTGTACATCTTCCCTCGTTAATATAAACGGAAAATCAAGAACATTTTAGTTATTTCTAATGAAAACACATTGTTTTTTATCATTTGTATTGGAAACAACATTGTCATATGTCTTTTCTTGGATCTAAATAATACGAAACCTCGCTCTATGATTTGAAGTTAAAATCCTCAAATATGGTTATATAGTGACTTTTTTCACGTTTTTCATGTAGTTTGATATTACGTAAATATATTCATTTTTACCAATATTTTGATACTATTTCATGTAGTATCACGATATGTGATTTGGCCTTCAAATCTCAGAATTTCGCATAATATTGCATTTTAAGCAAGTTTTCTTGCATTTTGTTTCGGACGAAAAATCATCGCATATAGGAATATTTTAACGTTAATCATCTCCTTTTCCTTCATGTGATTTAAACAAAATATCATCGAATTAGGCAATATTTTGCCGTTTTCCACGTTTTTGTGAATTTTCAGTCCATGGGTTTTAATTCATACATATACGATAAAAATGATGCAAACACATAATTGATTAGATAATAACCTTAAATACTTCATTTTCAATCATCTATTTGTTTCTCGTTAAAATACTGAGTAAATTATTGAAAAGGGGAGAAGTTCGGTTTTTATTTCATATATCGACGTTTCAGCCGGATTAGAGCGGTTTTACGTGTACATCTTCCATCGTTAATATAAACGGAAAATCAAGAACATTATAGTTAATTCTAATGAAAACACATTGTTTTTTATCATTTGTATTGGAAACAACATTGTCATATGTCTTTTCTTGGATCTAAATAATACGAAACCTCGCTCTATGATTTGAAGTTAAAATCCTCAAATATGGTTATATAGTAGCTTTTTTCACGTTTTTCATGAAGTTTGATATTACGTAAATATATTCATTTTTACCAATATTTCGATACTATTTCATGTAGTATCACGATATGTGATTTGGCCTTCAAATCTCGGAATTTCGCATAATTTTGCATTTTAAGCAAGTTTTCTTGCATTTTGTTTCGTACGAAAAATCATCGAATTTAGCAATATTTTTACGTTTATCATCTCCTTTTTCATCATGTGATTTAAACAAAATGTCATCGAATTAGGCAATATTTTGCCGTTTTCCACGTTTTTGTGAATTTTCCGTCCATGGGTATTAATTCATATATATACGATAAAAATGATTCAAACACATAATTGATTAGATAATAACCTTAAATACTTCATATTCAATCAACTATTTCTTTCTCGTTAAAATACTGAGTAAGATATTGAAAAGGGGAGAAGTTCTGTTTTAATTGCATATATCGACGTTTCAGCCGGAATAGAGCGATTTTAGTGTACATTTTCCATCGGTAGTATAAACGGAAAATCAGGAACATTTTAGTTAATTCTAATGAAAACTCATTGATTTTTATCATTTGTATTGGAAACAACATTGTCATATGTCTTTTCTTCGATCTAAATAATACGAAACCTCGCTCTATGATTTGAAGTTAAAATCCTCAAATATGGTTATATAGTGACTTTTTTCACGTTTTTCATGTAGTTTGATATTACGTAAATATACTCATTTTTACCAATATTTCGATACTATTTCATGTAGTATCACAGTATGTGATTTGGCCTTCAAATCTCGGAATTTTGCATAATATTGCATTTTAAGCAAGTTTTCTTGCATTTTGTTTCGTACGAAAAATCATCGAATTTAGCAATATTTGGACGTTTATCATCCCCATTCCCTTCATGTGATTTAAACAAAATATCATCGAATTAGGCAATATTTTGCCGTTTTTCCACGTTTTTGTGAATTTTCAGTCCATGGGTATTAATTCATATATATACGATAAAAATGATGCAAACACATAATTGATTAGATAATAACCTTAAATACTTCATTTTCAATCAACTATTTCTTTCTCGTTAAAATACTGAGTAAGATATTGAAAAGGGGAGAAGTTCTGTTTTAATTGCATATATCGACGTTTCAGCCGGAATAGAGCGATTTTCGTGTACATTTTTCATCGGTAATATAAACGGAAAATCAGGAACATTTTAGTTAATTCTAATGAAAACTCATTGATTTTTATCATTTGTATTGGAAACAACATTGTCATATGTCTTTTCTTCGATCTAAATAATACGCAACCTCGCTCTATGATTTGAAGTTAAAATCCTCAAATATGGTTATATAGTGACTTTTTCACGTTAATCATGTAGTTTGATATTACGTAAATATATTCATTTTTACCAATATTTCGATACTATTTCATGTAGTATCACGATATGTGATTTGGCCTTCATATCTCAGAATTTCGCATAATATTGCATTTTAAGCAAGTTTTCTTGCATTTTGTTTCGTAAGACAAATCATCATCGAATATAGCAATATTTTTTCGCTAATCATCTCCTTTTCCTTCATGTGATTTAAACAAAATATCATCGAATTAGGCAATATTTTGCCGTTTTCCACGTTTTTGTGAATTTTCAGTCCATGGGTTTTAATTCATACATATACGATAAAAATGATGCAGACACATAATTGATTAGATAATAACCTTAAATACTTCATTTTCAATCAACTATTTCTTTCTCGTTAAAATACTGAGTAAGATATTGAAAGGGGGGAGAAGTTCTGATTTTATTGCATATATCGACGTTTCAGCCGGAATAGAGCGGTTTTCGTGTACATCTTCCATCGGTAATATAAACGGAAAATCAGGAACATTTTAGTTAATTCTAATGAAAACACATTGATTTTTATAATTTGTATTGGAAACAACATTGTCATAAGTCTTTTCTTGGATCTAAATAATACGAAACCTCGCTCTATGATTTGAAGTTAAAATCCTCAAATATGGTTATATAGTGACTTTTTTCACGTTTTTCATGTAGTTTGATATTACGTAAATATATTCATTTTTACCATTATTTCGATACTATTTCATGTAGTATCACGATATGTGATTTGGATTTGAAATCTCAGAATTTCGCATAATATTGCATTTTAAGCAAGTTTTCTTGCATTTTGTTTCGTACGAAAAATCATCGAATTTAGCAATATTTTTACGTTTATCATCCCCTTTTCCTTCATGTGATTTAAACAAAATATCATCGAATTAAGCAATATTTTGCCGTTTTCAACGTTTTTGTGAATTTTCAGTCCATGGGTATTAATTCATATATATACGATAAAAATGATGCAAACACATAATTGATTAGATAATAACCTTAAATACTTCATTTTCAATCAACTATTTGTTTCTCGTTAAAATACTGAGTAAGATATTGAAAAGGGGAGAAGTTCGGTTTTTATTGCATATATCGACGTCTCAGCCGGATTAGAGCGGTTTTACGTGTACATCTTCCCTCGTTAATATAAACGGAAAATCAAGAACATTTTAGTTATTTCTAATGAAAACACATTGTTTTTTATCATTTGTATTGGAAACAACATTGTCATATGTCTTTTCTTGGATCTAAATAATACGAAACCTCGCTCTATGATTTGAAGTTAAAATCCTCAAATATGGTTATATAGTGACTTTTTTCACGTTTTTCATGTAGTTTGATATTACGTAAATATATTCATTTTTACCAATATTTTGATACTATTTCATGTAGTATCACGATATGTGATTTGGCCTTCAAATCTCAGAATTTCGCATAATATTGCATTTTAAGCAAGTTTTCTTGCATTTTGTTTCGGACGAAAAATCATCGCATATAGGAATATTTTTACGTTAATCATCTCCTTTTCCTTCATGTGATTTAAACAAAATATCATCGAATTAGGCAATATTTTGCCGTTTTCCACGTTTTTGTGAATTTTCAGTCCATGGGTTTTAATTCATACATATACGATAAAAATGATGCAAACACATAATTGATTAGATAATAACCTTAAATACTTCATTTTCAATCATCTATTTGTTTCTCGTTAAAATACTGAGTAAATTATTGAAAAGGGGAGAAGTTCGGTTTTTATTTCATATATCGACGTTTCAGCCGGATTAGAGCGGTTTTACGTGTACATCTTCCATCGTTAATATAAACGGAAAATCAAGAACATTATAGTTAATTCTAATGAAAACACATTGTTTTTTATCATTTGTATTGGAAACAACATTGTCATATGTCTTTTCTTGGATCTAAATAATACGAAACCTCGCTCTATGATTTGTAGGTAAAATCCTCAAATATGGTAAAATAGTAACTTTTTAACGTTAATCATGTAGTTTGATATTACGCAAATATATTCATTTTTACCAATATTCCGATACTATTTCATGTAGTATCACGATATGTGATTTGCCCTTCAAATCTCAGAATTTCGCGTAATATTGCATTTTAAGCAAGTTTTCTTGCATTTTGTTTCATACGAAAAATCATCGAATTTAGCAATATTTTGACGTTTATCATCCCCTTTTCCTTCATGTGATTTAAACAAAATATCATCGAATTAGGCAATATTTTGCCGTTTTTCCACGTTTTTGTGAATTTTCAGTCCATGGGTATTAATTCATATATATACGATAAAAATGATGCATACACATAATTGATTAGATAATAAACTTAAATACTTCATTTTCAATCAACTATTTGTTTCTCGTTAAAATACTGAGTAAGATATTGAAAAGGGGAGAAGTTCTGTTTTTATTGCATATATCGACGTTTCAGCCGGAATAGAGCGGTTTTACGTGTACATCTTCCCTCGTTAATATAAACGGAAAATCAAGAACATTTTAGTTATTTCTAATGAAAACACATTGTTTTTTATCATTTGTATTGGAAACAACATTGTCATATGTCTTTTCTTGGATCTAAATAATACGAAACCTCGCTCTATGATTTGAAGTTAAAATCCTCAAATATGGTTATATAGTGACTTTTTTCACGTTTTTCATGTAGTTTGATATTACGTAAATATATTCATTTTTACCAATATTTTGATACTATTTCATGTAGTATCACGATATGTGATTTGGCCTTCAAATCTCAGAATTTCGCATAATATTGCATTTTAAGCAAGTTTTCTTGCATTTTGTTTCGGACGAAAAATCATCGCATATAGGAATATTTTAACGTTAATCATCTCCTTTTCCTTCATGTGATTTAAACAAAATATCATCGAATTAGGCAATATTTTGCCGTTTTCCACGTTTTTGTGAATTTTCAGTCCATGGGTTTTAATTCATACATATACGATAAAAATGATGCAAACACATAATTGATTAGATAATAACCTTAAATACTTCATTTTCAATCATCTATTTGTTTCTCGTTAAAATACTGAGTAAATTATTGAAAAGGGGAGAAGTTCGGTTTTTATTTCATATATCGACGTTTCAGCCGGATTAGAGCGGTTTTACGTGTACATCTTCCATCGTTAATATAAACGGAAAATCAAGAACATTATAGTTAATTCTAATGAAAACACATTGTTTTTTATCATTTGTATTGGAAACAACATTGTCATATGTCTTTTCTTGGATCTAAATAATACGAAACCTCGCTCTATGATTTGAAGTTAAAATCCTCAAATATGGTTATATAGTAGCTTTTTTCACGTTTTTCATGAAGTTTGATATTACGTAAATATATTCATTTTTACCAATATTTCGATACTATTTCATGTAGTATCACGATATGTGATTTGGCCTTCAAATCTCGGAATTTCGCATAATTTTGCATTTTAAGCAAGTTTTCTTGCATTTTGTTTCGTACGAAAAATCATCGAATTTAGCAATATTTTTACGTTTATCATCTCCTTTTTCATCATGTGATTTAAACAAAATGTCATCGAATTAGGCAATATTTTGCCGTTTTCCACGTTTTTGTGAATTTTCCGTCCATGGGTATTAATTCATATATATACGATAAAAATGATTCAAACACATAATTGATTAGATAATAACCTTAAATACTTCATATTCAATCAACTATTTCTTTCTCGTTAAAATACTGAGTAAGATATTGAAAAGGGGAGAAGTTCTGTTTTAATTGCATATATCGACGTTTCAGCCGGAATAGAGCGATTTTAGTGTACATTTTCCATCGGTAGTATAAACGGAAAATCAGGAACATTTTAGTTAATTCTAATGAAAACTCATTGATTTTTATCATTTGTATTGGAAACAACATTGTCATATGTCTTTTCTTCGATCTAAATAATACGAAACCTCGCTCTATGATTTGAAGTTAAAATCCTCAAATATGGTTATATAGTGACTTTTTTCACGTTTTTCATGTAGTTTGATATTACGTAAATATACTCATTTTTACCAATATTTCGATACTATTTCATGTAGTATCACAGTATGTGATTTGGCCTTCAAATCTCGGAATTTTGCATAATATTGCATTTTAAGCAAGTTTTCTTGCATTTTGTTTCGTACGAAAAATCATCGAATTTAGCAATATTTGGACGTTTATCATCCCCATTCCCTTCATGTGATTTAAACAAAATATCATCGAATTAGGCAATATTTTGCCGTTTTTCCACGTTTTTGTGAATTTTCAGTCCATGGGTATTAATTCATATATATACGATAGAAATGATGCAAACACATAATTGATTAGATAATAACCTTATATACTTCATTTTCAATCAACTATTTTTTTCTCGTTAAAATACTGAGTAACATATTAAAAAGGGGGAGAAGTTCTGTTTTTATTGCATATATCGACGTTTCTGCCGGAATAGAGCGATTTTCGTGTACATCTCCTATCGCTAATATAAACGGAAAACCAAAAACATTTTAGCTAATTCTAATGAAAACACTTTGATTTTTATCATTTGTATTGGAAACAACATTGTCATATGTCTTTTCTTGGATCCAAATAATACGAAACCTCGCTCTATGATTTGAAGTTAAAATCCTCAAATATGGTTATATAGTGACTTTTTTCACGTTTTTCATGTAGTTTGATATTACGTAAATATATTCATTTTTACCAATATTTTGATACTATTTCATGTAGTATCACGATATGTGATTTGGCCTTCAAATCTCAGAATTTCGCATAATATTGCATTTTAAGCAAGTTTTCTTGCATTTTGTTTCGTACGAAAAATCATCGAATATAGCAATATTTTTATGTTAATCATCTCCTTTTCCTTCATGTGATTTAAACAAAATATCATCGAATTAGGCAATATTTTGCCGTTTTCCACGTTTTTGTGAATTTTCAGTCCATGGGTTTTAATTCATACATATACGATAAAAATGATGCAAACACATAATTGATTAGATAATAACCTTAAATACTTCATTTTCAATCATCTATTTGTTTCTCGTTAAAATACTGAGTAAATTATTGAAAAGGGGAGAAGTTCGGTTTTTATTTCATATATCGACGTTTCAGCCGGATTAGAGCGGTTTTACGTGTACATCTTCCATCGTTAATATAAACGGAAAATCAAGAACATTATAGTTAATTCTAATGAAAACACATTGTTTTTTATCAATTGTATTGGAAACAACATTGTCATATGTATTTTCTTGGATCTAAATAATACGAAACCTCGCTCTATGATTTGTAGGTAAAATCCTCAAATATGGTTAAATAGTAACTTTTTAACGTTAATCATGTAGTTTGATATTACGCAAATATATTCATTTTTACCAATATTCCGATACTATTTCATGTAGTA
Source organism: Procambarus clarkii (assembly GCF_040958095.1). Lineage (NCBI taxonomy): Eukaryota > Metazoa > Arthropoda > Malacostraca > Decapoda > Cambaridae > Procambarus > Procambarus clarkii. The sequence continues at coordinate 44,199,336 of NC_091179.1, read as the reverse complement.
TCACGATATGTGATTTGCCCTTCAAATTTCAGAATTTCGCGTAATATTGCATTTTAAGCAAGTTTTCTTGCATTTTGTTTCATACGAAAAATCATCGAATTTAGCAATATTTTGACGTTTATCATCCCCTTTTCCTTCATGTGATTTAAACAAAATATCATCGAATTAGGCAATATTTTGCCGTTTTTCCACGTTTTTGTGAATTTTCAGTCCATGGGTATTAATTCATATATATACGATAAAAATGATGCAAACACATAATTGATTAGATAATAACCTTAAATACTTCATTTTCAATCAACTATTTGTTTCTCGTTAAAATACTGAGTAAGATATTGAAAAGGGGAGAAGTTCTGTTTTTATTGCATATATCGACGTTTCAGCCGGAATAGAGCGATTTTCGTGTACATTTTCCATCGGTAATATAAACGGAAAATCAGGAACATTTTAGTTAATTCTAATGAAAACTCATTGATTTTTATCATTTGTATTGGAAACAACATTGTCATATGTCTTTTCTTGGATCTAAATAATACGAAACCTCGCTCTATGATTTGAAGTTAAAATCCTCAAATATGGTTATATAGTGACTTTTTCACGTTAATCATGTAGTTTGATATTACGCAAATATATTCATTTTTACCAATATTTCGATACTATTTCATGTAGTATCACGATATGTGATTTGGCCTTCAAATCTCAGAATTTCGCATAATATTGCATTTTAAGCAAGTTTTCTTGCATTTTGTTTCGTACGAAAAATCATCGAATTTAGCAATATTTTGACGTTTATCATCCCCTTTTCCTTTATTTGATTTAAACAAAATATCATCGGATTAGGCAATATTTTGCCGTTTTCCACGTTTTTGTGAATTTTCAGTCCATGGGTTTTAATTCATACATATACGATAAAAATGATGCAAACACATAATTGATTAGATAATAACCTTAAATACTTCATTTTTAATCAACTATTTCTTTCTCGTTAAAATACTGAGTAAGATATATAAACGGGGGAGATGTTCTGATTTTATTGCATATATCTACGTTTCAGCCGGAATAGAGCGATTTTCGTGTACATCTTCCATCGGTAATATAAACGGAAAACCAGGAACATTTTAGTTAATTCTAATGAAAACACTTTGATTTTTATCATTTGTATTGGAAACAACATTGTCATATGTCTTTTCTTGGATCCAAATAATACGAAACCTCGCTCTATGATTTAAAGTTAAAATCCTCAAATATGGTTAAATAGTGACGTTTTTCACGTTTTTCATGTAGTTTGATATTACGTAAATATATTCATTTTTACCATTATATCGATACTATTTCATGTAGTATCACGATATCTGATTTGGCCTTGAAATCTCTGAATTTCGCGTAATATTGCATTTTAAGCAAGTTTTCTTGCATTTTGTTTCGTACGAAAAATCATCGAATTTAGCAATATTTTGACGTTTATCATCCCCTTTTCCTTCATGTGATTTAAACAAAATATCGTCGAATTAGGCAATATTTTGCCGTTTTTCCACGTTTTTGTGAATTTTCAGTCCATGGGTATTAATTCATATATATACGATAAAAATGATGCAAACACATAATTGATTAGATAATAAACTTAAATACTTCATTTTCAATCAACTATTTGTTTCTCGTTAAAATACTGAGTAAGATATTGAAAAGGGGAGAAGTTCTGTTTTTATTGCATATATATACGTTTCAGCCGGAATAGAGCGATTTGCGTGTACATCTTCCATCGGTAATATAAACGGAAAACCAGGAACATTTTAGTTAATTCTAATGAAAACACATTGATTTTTATCATTTGTATTGGAAACAACATTGTCATATGTCTTTTCTTGGATCCAAATAATACGAAACCTCGCTCTATGATTTAAAGTTAAAATCCTCAAATATGGTTAAATAGTGACTTTTTTCACGTTTTTCATGTAGTTTGATATTACGTAAATATATTCATTTTTACCATTATTTCGATACTATTTCATGTAGTATCACGATATGTGATTTGGCCTTGAAATCTCTGAACTTCGCATAATATTGCATTTTAAGCAAGTTTTCTTGCATTTTGTTTCGTACGAAAAATCATCGAATTTAGCAATATTTTTACGTTTATCATCCCCTTTTCCTTCATGTGATTTAAACAAAATATCATCGAATTAGGCAATATTTTGCCGTTTTTCCACGTTTTTATGAATTTTCAGTCCATGGGTATTAATTCATATATATACGATAAAAATGATGCAAACACATAATTGATTAGATAATAACCTTAAATACTTCATTTTCAATCAACTATTTGTTTCTCGTTAAAATACTGAGTAAGATATAGAAAAGGGGAGAAGTTCTGTTTTTATTGCATATATCGACGTTTCAGCCGGAATAGAGCGATTTTCGTGTACATTTTCCATCGGTAATATAAACGGAAAATCAGGAACATTTTAGTTAATTCTAATGAAAACTCATTGATTTTTATCATTTGTATTGGAAACAACATTGTCATATGTCTTTTCTTGGATCTAAATAATACGAAACCTCGCTCTATGATTTGAAGTTAAAATCCTCAAATATGGTTATATAGTGACTTTTTCACGTTAATAATCATGTAGTTTGATATTACGCAAATATATTCATTTTTACCAATATTTCGATACTATTTCATGTAGTATCACGATATGTGATTTGGCCTTCAAATCTCAGAATTTCGCATAATATTGCATTTTAAGCAAGTTTTCTTGCATTTTGTTTCGTACGAAAAATCATCGAATTTAGCAATATTTTGACGTTTATCATCCCCTTTTCCTTTATTTGATTTAAACAAAATATCATCGAATTAGTCAATATTTTGCCGTTTTCCACGTTTTTGTGAATTTTCAGTCAATGGGTTTTAATTCATACATATACGATAAAAATGATGCAAACACATAATTGATTAGATAATAACCTTAAATACTTCATTTTTAATCAACCATTTCTTTCTCGTTAAAATACTGAGTAAGATATATAAAGGGGGGAGATGTTCTGATTTTATTGCATATATCGACGTTTCAGCCGGAATAGAGCGGTTTTCGTGTACATCTTCCATCGGTAATATAAACGGAAAATCAGGAACATTTTAGTTAATTCTAATGAAAACTCATTGATTTTTATAATTTGTATTGGAAACAACATTGTCATATGTCTTTTCTTGGATCCAAATAATACGAAACCTCGCTCTATGATTTAAAGTTAAAATTTTCAAATATGGTTAAATAGTGACTTTTTTCACGTTTTTCATGTAGTTTGATATTACGTAAATATATTCATTTTTACCATTATTTCGATACTATTTCATGTAGTATCACGATATGTGATTTGGCCTTGAAATCTCTGAACTTCGCATAATATTGCATTTTAAGCAAGTTTTCTTGCATTTTGTTTCGTACGAAAAATCATCGAATTTAGCAATATTTTTACGTTTATCATCCCCTTTTCCTTCATGTGATTTAAACAAAATATCATCGAATTAGGCAATATTTTGCCGTTTTTCCACGTTTTTGTGAATTTTCAGTCCATGGGTATTAATTCATATATATACGATAAAAATGATGCAAACACATAATTGATTAGATAATAACCTTAAATACTTCATTTTCAATCAACTATTTGTTTCTCGTTAAAATACTGAGTAAGATATTGAAAAGGGGAGAAGTTCGGTTTTTATTGCATATATCGACGTCTCAGCCGGATTAGAGAGGTTTTACGTGTACATCTTCCCTCGTTAATATAAACGGAAAATCAAGAACATTTTAGTTATTTCTAATGAAAACACATTGTTTTTTATCATTTGTATTGGAAACAACATTGTCATATGTCTTTTCTTGGATCTAAATAATACGAAACCTCGCTCTATGATTTGAAGTTAAAATCCTCAAATATGGTTATATAGTGACTTTTTTCACGTTTTTCATGTAGTTTGATATTACGTAAATATATTCATTTGTACCAATATTTTGATACTATTTCATGTAGTATCACGATATGTGATTTGGCCTTCAAATCTCAGAATTTCGCATAATATTGCATTTTAAGCAAGTTTTCTTGCATTTTGTTTCGTACGAAAAATCATCGAATATAGGAATATTTTTACGTTAATCATCTCCTTTTCCTTCATGTGATTTAAACAAAATATCATCGAATTAGGCAATATTTTGCCGTTTTCCACGTTTTTGTGAATTTTCAGTCCATGGGTATTAATATATATACGATAAAAATGATGCAAACACATAATTGATTAGATAATAACCTTAAATACTTCATATTCAATCAACTATTTCTTTCTCGTTAAAATACTGAGTAAGATATTGAAAAGGGGAGAAGTTCTGTTTTAATTGCATATATCGACGTTTCAGCCGGAATAGAACGATTTTAGTGTACATTTTCCATCGGTAATATAAACGGAAAATCAGGAACATTTTAGTTAATTCTAATGAAAACTCATTGATTTTTATCATTTGTATTGGAAACAACATTGTCATATGTCTTTTCTTGGATCTAAATAATACGAAACCTCGCTCTATGATTTGAAGTTAAAATCCTCAAATATGGTTATATAGTGACTTGTTCACGTTTTTCATGTAGTTTGATATTACGTAAATATATTCATTTTTACCAATATTTCGATACTATTTCATGTAGTATCACGATATGTGATTTGGCCTTCAAATCTCAGAATTTCGCATAATATTGCATTTTAAGCAAGTTTTCTTGCATTTTGTTTCGTACGAAAAATCATCGAAATTAGCAATATTTTAACGTTTATCATCTCCTTTTCCTTCATGTGATTTAAACAAAATATCATCGAATTAGGCAATATTTTGCCGTTTTTCCACGTTTTTGTGAATTTTCAGTCTATGGGTATTAATTCATTATATATACGATAAAAATGATGCAAACACATAATTGATTAGATATTAACCTTAAATACTTCATTTTCAATCAACTATTTGTTTCTCGTTAAAATACTGAGTAAGATATTGAAAAGGGGAGAAGTTCTGTTTTTATTGCATATATCGACGTTTCAGCCGGAATAGAGCGATTTTCGTGTACATCTTCCATCGGTAATATAAACGGAAAATCAGGAACATTTTAGTTAATTCTAATGAAAACACATTGATTTTTATAATTTGTATTGGAAACAACATTGTCATATGTCTTTTCTTGGATCTAAATAATACGAAACCTCGCTCTATGATTTGTAGGTAAAATCCTCAAATATGGTAAAATAGTAACTTTTTAACGTTAATCATGTAGTTTGATATTACGCAAATATATTCATTTTTACCAATATTCCGATACTATTTCATTTAGTATCACGATATGTGATTTGCCCTTCAAATCTCAGAATTTCGCGTAATATTGCATTTTAAGCAAGTTTTCTTGCATTTTGTTTCATACGAAAAATCATCGAATTTAGCAATATTTTGACGTTTATCATCCCCTTTTCCTTCATGTGATTTAAACAAAATAACATCGAATTAGGCAATATTTTGCCGTTTTTCCACGTTTTTGTGAATTTTCAGTCCATGGGTATTAATTCATATATATACGATAAAAATGATGCAAACACATAATTGATTAGATAATAACCTTAAATACTTCATTTTCAATCAACTATTTGTTTCTCGTTAAAATACTGAGTAAGATATTGAAAAGGGGAGAAGTTCTGTTTTTATTGCATATATCGACGTTTCAGCCGGAATAGAGCGATTTTCGTGTACATTTTCCATCGGTAATATAAACGGAAAATCAGGAACATTTTAGTTAATTCTAATGAAAACTCATTGATGTTTATCATTTGTATTGGAAACAACATTGTCATATGTCTTTTCTTGGATCTAAATAATACGAAACCTCGCTCTATGATTTGAAGTTAAAATCCTCAAATATGATTATATAGTGACTTTTTCACGTTATTCATGTAGTTTGATATTACGCAAATATATTCATTTTTACCAATATTTCGATACTATTTCATGTAGTATCACGATATGTGATTTGGCCTACAAATCTCAGAATTTCGCATAATATTGCATTTTAAGCAAGTTTTCTTGCATTTTGTTTCGTACGAAAAATCATCGAATTTAGCAATATTTTGACGTTTATCATCCCCTTTTCCTTTATTTGATTTAAACAAAATATCATCGAATTAGGCAATATTTTGCCGTTTTCCACGTTTTTGTGAATTTTCAGTCCATGGGTTTTAATTCATACATATACGATAAAAATGATGCAAACACATAATTGATTAGATAATAACCTTAAATACTTCATTTATATTCAACTATTTCTTTCTCGTTAAAATACTGAGTAAGATATATAAAGGGGGGAGATGTTCTGATTTTATTGCATATATCGACGTTTCAGCCGGAATAGAGCGGTTTTCGTGTACATCTTCCATCGGTAATATAAACGGAAAATCAGGAACATTTTAGTTAATTCTAATGAAAACTCATTGATTTTTATAATTTGTATTGGAAAGAACATTGTCATATGTCTTTTCTTGGATCTAAATAATACGAAACCTCGCTCTATGATTTGAAGGTAAAATCCTCAAATATGGTAAAATAGTAACTTTTTCACGTTAATCATGTAGTTTGAAATTACGCAAATATATTCATTTTTACCAATATTCCAATACTATTTCATGTAGTATCACGATATGTGATTTGCCTTTCAAATCTCAGAATTTCGCGTAATATTGCATTTTAAGCAAGTTTTCTTGCATTTTGTTTCGTACGAAAAATCATCGAATTTAGCAATATTTTGACGTTTATCATCCCCTTTTCCTTCATGTGATTTAAACAAAATATCGTCGAATTAGGCAATAATTTGCCGTTTTTCCACGTTTTTGTGAATTTTCAGTCCATGGGTATTAATTCATATATATACGATAAAAATGATGCAAACACATAATTGATTAGATAATAAACTTAAATACTTCATTTTCAATCAACTATTTGTTTCTCGTTAAAATACTGAGTAAGATATTGAAAAGGGGAGAAGTTCTGTTTTTATTGCATATATCGACGTTTCAGCCGGAATAGAGCGGTTTTCGTGTACATCTTCCATCGGTAATATAAACGGAAAATCAGGAACATTTTAGTTAATTCTAATGAAAACACATTGATTTTTATAATTTGTATTGGAAACAACATTGTCATATGTCTTTTCTTGGATCTAAATAATACGAAACCTCGCTCTATGATTTGAAGGTAAAATCCTCAAATATGGTAAAATAGTAACTTTTTCACGTTAATCATGTAGTTTGATATTACGTAAATATATTCATTTTTACAATTATTTCGATACTATTTCATGTAGTATCACGATATGTGATTTGCCCTTCAAATCTCAGAATTTCGCGTTATATTGCATTTTAAGCAAGTTTTCTTGCATTTTGTTTCGTACGAAAAATCATCGAATTTAGCAATATTTTGACGTTTATCATCCCCTTTTCCTTCATGTGATTTAAACAAAATATCATCGAATTAGGCAATATTATGCCGTTTTTCCACGTTTTTGTGAATTTTCAGTCCATGGGTATTAATTCATATATATATACGATAAAAATGATGCAAACACATAATTGATTAGATAATAACCTTAAATACTTCATTTTCAATCAACTATTTGTTTCTCGTTAAAATACTGAGTAAGATATTGAAAAGGGGAGAAGTTCTGTTTTTATTGCATATATCGACGTTTCTGCCGGAATAGAGAGATTTTCGTGTACATCTTCCATCGGTAATATAAACGGAAAACCAGGAACATTTTAGTTAATTCTAATGAAAACACTTTGATTTTTATCATTTGTATTGGAAACAACATTGTCATATGTCTTTTCTTGGATCTAAATAATACGAAACCTCGCTCTATGATTTGAAGGTAAAATCCTCAAATATGGTAAAATAGTAACTTTTTCACGTTAATCATGTAGTTTGATATTACGTAAATATATTCATTTTTACAATTATTTCGATACTATTTCATGTAGTATCACGATATGTGATTTGCCCTTCAAATCTCAGAATTTCGCGTTATATTGCATTTTAAGCAAGTTTTCTTGCATTTTGTTTCGTACGAAAAATCATCGAATTTAGCAATATTTTGACGTTTATCATCCCCTTTTCCTTCATGTGATTTAAACAAAATATCATCGAATTAGGCAATATTATGCCGTTTTTCCACGTTTTTGTGAATTTTCAGTCCATGGGTATTAATTCATATATATATACGATAAAAATGATGCAAACACATAATTGATTAGATAATAACCTTAAATACTTCATTTTCAATCAACTATTTGTTTCTCGTTAAAATACTGAGTAAGATATTGAAAAGGGGAGAAGTTCTGTTTTTATTGCATATATCGACGTTTCTGCCGGAATAGAGAGATTTTCGTGTACATCTTCCATCGGTAATATAAACGGAAAACCAGGAACATTTTAGTTAATTCTAATGAAAACACTTTGATTTTTATCATTTGTATTGGAAACAACATTGTCATATGTCTTTTCTTGGATCCAAATACTACGAAATCTCGCTCTATGATTTAAAGTTAAAATCCTCAAATATGGTTAAATAATGACTTTTTTCACGTTTTTCATGTAGTTTGATATTACGTAAATATATTCATTTTTACCATTATTTCGATACTATTTCATGTAGTATCACGATATGTGATTTGGCCTTGAAATCTCAGAATTTCGCATAATATTGCATTTTAAGCAAGTTTTCTTGCATTTTGTTTCGTACGAAAAATCATCGAATTTAGCAATATTTTGACGTTTATCATCCCCTTTTCCTTCATGTGATTTAAACAAAATATCATCGAATTAGGCAATATTTTGCCGTTTTCCACGTTTTTGTGAATTTTCAGTCCATGGGTATTAATTCATATATATACGATAAAAATGATGCAAACACATAATTGATTAGATAATAAACTTAAATACTTCATTTTCAATCAACTATTTGTTTCTCGTTAAAATACTGAGTAAGATATTGAAAAGGGGAGAAGTTCTGTTTTTATTGCATATATCGACGTTTCAGCCGGAATAGAGCGATTTTCGTGTACATCTTCCATCGGTAATATAAACGGAAAACCAGGAACATTTTAGTTAATTCTAATGAAAACACATTGATTTTTATAATTTGTATTGGAAACAACATTGTCATATGTCTTTTCTTGGATCTAAATAATACGAAACCTCGCTCTATGATTTGAAGGTAAAATCCTCAAATATGGTTAAATAGTGACTTTTTTCACGTTTTTTATGTAGTTTGATATTACGTAAATATATTCATTTTTACCATTATTTCGATACTATTTCATGTAGTATCACGATATGTGATTTGGCCTTGAAATCTCTGAACTTCGCATAATATTGCATTTTAAGCAAGTTTTCTTGCATTTTGTTTCGTACGAAAAGTCATCGAATTTAGCAATATTTTTACGTTTATCATCCCCTTTTCCTTCATGTGATTTAAACAAAATATCATCGAATTAGGCAATATTTTGCCGTTTTTCCACGTTTTTGTGAATTTTCAGTCCATGGGTATTAATTCATATATATACGATAAAAATGATGCAAACACATAATTGATTAGATAATAACCTAAAATACTTCATTTTCAATCAACTATTTGTTTCTCGTTAAAATACTGAGTAAGATATTGAAAAGGGGAGAAGTTCGGTTTTTATTGCATATATCGACGTTTCAGCCGGAACAGAGCAATTTTCGTGTACATTTTCCATCGGTAATATAAACGGAAAATCAGGAACATTTTAGTTAATTCTAATGAAAACTCATTGATTTTTATCATTTGTATTGGAAAGAACATTGTCATATGTCTTTTCTTGGATCTAAATAAGGGGCCATCTCCCCCGAAATATAAAGTTGTTGTAGGGTATTCATTATTTATTATCCTGATACATGTGAAAGGTGCTGCACATAGGCCAAGTTTCAGCATCTCAGCCTAAATAGAGACGGAGAAAAAAACAAAAACAAAAAAAAAGACGAATTTTTCAACCATGTTCAAAAAATTTCACAGCCCACAATTGTGAACCAAAATCATTTATAAGACACTCAGCTATGACCTTACTATATAATAAAGATTTGCATGTCACATTATTTTCCTAGATGTATTTAGTGCAATAATACAGATTTTATAAAAGTTTCTCAAAAACGTATGCAACAAAATGAGGTGTATCATAATTTATAAAATCAATTAATCTACGTAGATAAGAATAATGACATGCGTTTATAGAGGCGTATTTTCTACATATAATGTGCAAGTTTCATGTAAATAGAATAATAAATAAAGGCTGTGAAATTTTATCTAGTTTTAAAAGTTGGAGTTGCGTAGCGCGCTCTCAAAGTTTCTCTACCTGCGGTCACTCGTGAGTGGTGATTTACGCATTGCGGCCAGCTCGTATGGAGAGCTCGCATGCATCTAGCTGTCAATGCTTCTCTCTTGTTCGTTTGGTAAGTCATATTGCAGTACAAATAGCTAAAAATCCAAAAATAGCATGTTCTGGGAGATATTGTGTGAGCGCGTCAGCATACATCCTCTCTCCATGAGAGACACGCAGTCACTGACTGCACCACCCTCGTGTCAGATCATATGTTGTGTTGCCATATGGTTAGTTTATATTCATTTTATGCATAACATGTTATTTGCAACGCTATTACGAAAAATAAGACATCTACAACGTAAGATACAATACCCCGCGGCGTACTCACGGCGCGAGGACCAGATTCACGAAAGTTGCAGCGGGAAATTTGACTCTAATTACGTTATTTTTCAAGATATCATTAAACGGTTTGGACCACAGTGTTGCCAGAACGTTGTAGTATTTTTCGTAATTTTTCGTAAATATTCCATTTTTCATCGGATTTTCGGTGACATGGCCCCTAATACGAAACCTCGCTCTATGATTTGAAGTTAAAATCCTCAAATATGGTTATATAGTGACTTTTTCACGTTAATCATGTAGTTTGATATTACGCAAATATATTAATTTTTACCAATATTTCGATACTATTTCATGTAGTATCACGATATGTGATTTGGCCTTCAAATCTCAGAATTTCGCATAATACTGCATTTTAATCAAGTTTTATTGCATTTTGTTTCGTACAAAAAATCATCAAATTTAGCAATATTTTGACGTTTATCATCCCCTTTTTCTTCATGTGATTTAAACAAAATATCATCGAATTAGGCAATATTTTGCCGTTTTTCCACGTTTTGTGAATTTTCCGTCCATGGGTTTTAATTCATATATATACGATAAAAATGATGCAAACACATAATTGATTAGATAATAACCTTAAATACTTCTTTTTCAATCAACTATTTGTTTCTCGTTAAAATACTGAGTAAGATATTGTAAAGGGGAGAAGTTCTGTTTTTATTGCATATATCGACGTTTCAGCCGGAATAGAGCGATTTTCGTGTACATTTTCCATCGGTAATATAAACGGAAAATCAGGAACATTTTAGTTAATTCTAATGAAAACTCATTGATTTTTATAATTTGTATTGGAAACAACATTGTCATATGTCTTTTCTTGGATCTAAATAATACGAAACCTCGCTCTATGATTTGAAGGTAAAATCATCAAATATGGTAAAATAGTAATTTTTCACGTTAATCATGTAGTTTGATATTACGCAAATATATTCATTTTTACCAATATTTCGATACTATTTCATGTAGTATCACGATATGTGGTTTGGCCTTCAAATCTCAGAATTTCGCATAATATTGCATTTTAAGCAAGTTTTCTTGCATTTTGTTTCGTACGAAAAATCATCGAATTTAGCAATATTTTGACGTTTATCATCCCCTTTTTCTTTATTTGATTTAAACAAAATATCATCGAATTAGGCAATATTTTGCCGTTTTTCCACGTTTTTGTGAATTTTCAGTCCATGGGTATTAACTCATATATATACGATAAAAATGATGCAAACACATAATTGATTAGATAATAACCTTAAATACTTCATTTTCAATCAACTATTTGTTTCTCGTTAAAATACTGAGTAAGATATTAAAAAGGGGAGAAGTTCTGTTTTTATTGCATATATCGACGTTTCAGCCGGAATAGAGCGATTTTCGTGTACATCTTTCATCGGTAATATAAACGGAAAACCAGGAACATTTTAGTTAATTCTAATGAAAACACTTTGATTTTTATCATTTGTATTGGAAACAACATTGTCATATGTCTTTTCTTGGATCCAAATAATACGAAACCTCGCTCTATGATTTAAAGTTAAAATCCTCAAATATGGTTAAATAGTGACTTTTTTCACGTTTTTCATGTAGTTTGATATTACGTAAATATATTCATTTTTACCATTATTTCGATACTATTTCATGTAGTATCACGATATGTGATTTGGCCTTCAAATCTCAGAATTTCGAATAATATTGCATTTTAAGCAAGTTTTCTTGCACTTTGTTTCGTACGAAAAATCATCGAATTTAGCAATATTTTGACGTTTATCATCCCCTTTTCCTTCGTGTGATTTAAACAAAATATCATCGAATTAGGCAATATTTTGCCGTTTTTCCACGTTTTTGTGAATTTTCAGTATATGGGTATTAATTCATTATATATACGATGAAAATGATGCAAACACGTAATTGATTAGATAATAACCTTAAATACCTAATTTGCAATCAACTATTTGTTTCTCGTTAAAATACTGAGTAAGATATTGAAAAGGGGAGAAGTTCAGTTTTTATTGCATATATCGACGTTTCAGCCGGAATAGAGCGGTTTTACGTGTAAATCTTCCATCAGTAATATAAACGGAAAATCAAGAACATTTTAGTTATTTCTAATGAAAACACATTGTTTTTTATCATTTGTATTGGAAACAACATTGTCATATGTCTTTTCTTGGATCTAAATAATACGAAACCTCGCTCTATGATTTGAAGTTAAAATCCTCAAATATGGTTAAATAGTGACTTTTATCACGTTTTTCATGTAGTTTGATATTACGTAAACATATTCATTTTTACCAATATTTCGATACTATTTCATGTAGTATCACGATATGTGATTTGCCCTTCAAATCTCAGAATTTCGCGTAATATTGCATTTTAAGCAAGTTTTCTTGCATTTTGTTTCGTACGAAAAATCATCGAATTTAGCAATATTTTGACGTTTATCATCCCCTTTTCCTTCATGTGATTTAAACAAAATATCATCGAATTAGGCAATATTTTGCCGTTTTTCCACGTTTTTGTGAATTTTCAGTCCATGGGTATTAATTCATATATATACGATAAAAATGATGCAAACACATAATTGATTAGATAATAACCTTAAATACTTCATTTTCAATCAACTATTTGTTTCTCGTTAAAATACTGAGTAAGATATTGAAAAGGGGAGAAGTTCTGTTTTTATTGCATATATCGACGTTTCAGCCGGAATAGAGCGATTTTCGTGTACATTTTCCATCGGTAATATAAACGGAAAATCAGCAACATTTTAGTTAATTCTAATGAAAACTCATTGATTTTTATAATTTGTATTGGAAACAACATTGTCATATGTCTTTTCTTGGATCTAAATAATACGAAACCTCGCTCTATGATTTGAAGGTAAAATCCTCAAATATGGTAAAATAGTAACTTTTTCACGTTAATCATGTAGTTTGATATTACGCAAATATATTCATTTTTACCAATATTCCGATACTATTTCATGTAGTATCACGATATGTGATTTGCCTTTCAAATCTCAGAATTTCGCGTAATATTGCATTTTAAGCAAGTTTTCTTGCATTTTGTTTCGTACGAAAAATCATCGAATTTAGCAATATTTTTACGTTTATCATCCCCTTTTCCTTCATGTGATTTAAACAAAATATCATCGAATTAGGCAATATTTTGCCGTTTTTCCACGTTTTTGTGAATTTTCAGTCCATGGGTATTAATTCATATATATACGATAAAAATGATGCAAACACATAATTGATTAGATAATAACCTTAAATACTTCATTTTCAATCAACTATTTGTTTCTCGTTAAAATACTGAGTAAGATATTGAAAAGGGGAGAAGTTCTGTTTTTATTGCATATATCGACGTTTCAGCCGGAATAGAGCGATTTTCGTGTACATCTTTCATCGGTAATATAAACGGAAAACCAGGAACATTTTAGTTAATTCTAATGAAAACACTTTGATTTTTATCATTTGTATTGGAAACAACATTGTCATATGTCTTTTCTTGGATCCAAATAATACGAAACCTCGCTCTATGATTTAAAGTTAAAATCCTCAAATATGGTTAAATAGTGACTTTTTTCACGTTTTTCATGTAGTTTGATATTACGTAAATATATTCATTTTTACCATTATTTCGATACTATTTCATGTAGTATCACGATATGTGATTTGGCCTTCAAATCTCAGAATTTGGAATAATATTGCATTTTAAGCAAGTTTTCTTGCACTTTGTTTCGTACGAAAAATCATCGAATTTAGCAATATTTTGACGTTTATCATCCCCTTTTCCTTCATGTGATTTAAACAAAATATCATCGAATTAGGCAATATTTTGCCGTTTTTCCACGTTTTTGTGAATTTTCAGTCTATGGGTATTAATTCATTATATATACGATGAAAATGATGCAAACACGTAATTGATTAGATAATAACCTTAAATACCTAATTTGCAATCAACTATTTGTTTCTCGTTAAAATACTGAGTAAGATATTGAAAAGGGGAGAAGTTCAGTTTTTATTGCATATATCGACGTTTCAGCCGGAATAGAGCGGTGTTACGTGTAAATCTTCCATCAGTAATATAAACGGAAAATCAAGAACATTTTAGTTATTTCTAATGAAAACACATTGTTTTTTATCATTTGTATTGGAAACAACATTGTCATATGTCTTTTCTTGGATCTAAATAATACGAAACCTCGCTCTATGATTTGAAGTTAAAATCCTCAAATATGGTTAAATAGTGACTTTTTTCACGTTTTTCATGTAGTTTGATATTACGTAAACATATTCATTTTTACCAATATTTCGATACTATTTCATGTAGTATCACGATATGTGATTTGCCCTTCAAATCTCAGAATTTCGCGTAATATTGCATTTTAAGCAAGTTTTCTTGCATTTTGTTTCGTTCGAAAAATCATCGAATTTAGCAATATTTTGACTTTTATCATCCCCTTTTCCTTCATGTGATTTAAACAAAATATCATCGAATTAGGCAATATTTTGCCGTTTTTCCACGTTTTTGTGAATTTTCAGTCCATGGGTATTAATTCATATATATACGATAAAAATGATGCAAACACATAATTGATTAGATAATAACCTTAAATACTTCATTTTCAATCAACTATTTGTTTCTCGTTAAAATACTGAGTAAGATATTGAAAAGGGGAGAAGTTCTGTTTTTATTGCATATATCGACGTTTCAGCCGGAATAGAGCGATTTTCGTGTACATTTTCCATCGGTAATATAAACGGAAAATCAGGAACATTTTAGTTAATTCTAATGAAAACTCAATGATTTTTATAATTTGTATTGGAAACAACATTGTCATATGTCTTTTCTTGGATCTAAATAATACGAAACCTCGCTCTATGATTTGAAGTTAAAATCTTCAAATATGGTTAAATAGTGACTTTTATCACGTTTTTCATGTAGTTTGATATTACGTAAACATATTCATTTTTACCAATATTTCGATACTATTTCATGTAGTATCACGATATGTGATTTGCCTTTCAAATCTCAGAATTTCGCGTAATATTGCATTTTAAGCAAGTTTTCTTGCATTTTGTTTCGTACGAAAAATCATCGAATTTAGCAATATTTTGACGTTTATCATCCCCTTTTCCTTCATGTGATTTAAACAAAATATCGTCGAATTAGGCAATATTTTGCCGTTTTTCCACGTTTTTGTGAATTTTCAGTCCATGGGTATTAATTCATATATATACGATAAAAATGATGCAAACACATAATTGATTAGATATTAAACTTAAACACTTCTTTTTCAATCAACTATTTGTTTCTCGTTAAAATACTGAGTAAGATATTGAAAAGGGGAGAAGTTCTGTTTTTATTGCATATATCGACGTTTCAGTCGGAATAGAGCGATTTTCGTGTACATTTTCCATCGGTAATATAAACGGAAAATCAGGAACATTTTAGTTAATTCTAATGAAAACTCATTGATTTTTATAATTTGTATTGGAAACAACATTGTCATATGTCTTTTCTTGGATCTAAATAATACGAAACCTCGCTCTATGATTTGAAGGTAAAATCCTCAAATATGGTAAAATAGTAACTTTTTCACGTTAATCATGTAGTTTGATATTACGCAAATATATTCATTTTTACCAATATTCCGATACTATTTCATGTAGTATCACGATATGTGATTTGCCTTTCAAATCTCAGAATTTCGCGTAATATTGCATTTTAAGCAAGTTTTCTTGCATTTTGTTTCGTACGAAAAATCATCGAATTTAGCAATATTTTTACTTTTATCATCCCCTTTTCCTTCATGTGATTTAAACAAAATATCATCGAATTAGGCAATATTTTGCCGTTTTTCCACGTTTTTGTGAATTTTCAGTCCATGGGTATTAATTCATATATATACGATAAAAATGATGCAAACACATAATTGATTAGATAATAACCTTAAATACTTCATTTTCAATCAACTATTTGTTTCTCGTTAAAATACTGAGTAAGATATTGAAAAGGGGAGAAGTTCTGTTTTTATTGCATATATCGACGTTTCAGCCGGAATAGAGCGATTTTCGTGTACATCTTTCATCGGTAATATAAACGGAAAACCAGGAACATTTTAGTTAATTCTAATGAAAACACTTTGATTTTTATCATTTGTATTGGAAACAACATTGTCATATGTCTTTTCTTGGATCCAAATAATACGAAACCTCGCTCTATGATTTAAAGTTAAAATCCTCAAATATGGTTAAATAGTGACTTTTTTCACGTTTTTCATGTAGTTTGATATTACGTAAATATATTCATTTTTACCATTATTTCGATACTATTTCATGTAGTATCACGATATGTGATTTGGCCTTCAAATCTCAGAATTTCGAATAATATTGCATTTTAAGCAAGTTTTCTTGCACTTTGTTTCGTACGAAAAATCATCGAATTTAGCAATATTTTGACGTTTATCATCCCCTTTTCCTTCATGTGATTTAAACAAAATATCATCGAATTAGGCAATATTTTGCCGTTTTTCCACGTTTTTGTGAATTTTCAGTCTATGGGTATTAATTCATTATATATACGATGAAAATGATGCAAACACGTAATTGATTAGATAATAACCTTAAATACCTAATTTGCAATCAACTATTTGTTTCTCGTTAAAATACTGAGTAAGATATTGAAAAGGGGAGAAGTTCAGTTTTTATTGCATATATCGACGTTTCAGCCGGAATAGAGCGGTGTTACGTGTAAATCTTCCATCAGTAATATAAACGGAAAATCAAGAACATTTTAGTTATATCTAATGAAAACACATTGTTTTTTATCATTTGTATTGGAAACAACATTGTCATATGTCTTTTCTTGGATCTAAATAATACGAAACCTCGCTCTATGATTTGAAGTTAAAATCCTCAAATATGGTTAAATAGTGACTTTTTTCACGTTTTTCATGTAGTTTGATATTACGTAAACATATTCATTTTTACCAATATTTCGATACTATTTCATGTAGTATCACGATATGTGATTTGCCCTTCAAATCTCAGAATTTCGCGTAATATTGCATTTTAAGCAAGTTTTCTTGCATTTTGTTTCGTTCGAAAAATCATCGAATTTAGCAATATTTTGACTTTTATCATCCCCTTTTCCTTCATGTGATTTAAACAAAATATCATCGAATTAGGCAATATTTTGCCGTTTTTCCACGTTTTTGTGAATTTTCAGTCCATGGGTATTAATTCATATATATACGATAAAAATGATGCAAACACATAATTGATTAGATAATAACCTTAAATACTTCATTTTCAATCAACTATTTGTTTCTCGTTAAAATACTGAGTAAGATATTGAAAAGGGGAGAAGTTCTGTTTTTATTGCATATATCGACGTTTCAGCCGGAATAGAGCGATTTTCGTGTACATTTTCCATCGGTAATATAAACGGAAAATCAGCAACATTTTAGTTAATTCTAATGAAAACTCATTGATTTTTATAATTTGTATTGGAAACAACATTGTCATATGTCTTTTCTTGGATCTAAATAATACGAAACCATGCTCTATGATTTGAAGGTAAAATCCTCAAATATGGTAAAATAGTAACTTTTTCACGTTAATCATGTAGTTTGATAATACGCAAATATATTAATTTTTACCAATATTCCGATACTATTTCATGTAGTATCACGATTTGTGATTTGCCTTTCAAATCTCAGAATTTCGAGTAATATTGCATTTTAAGCAAGTTTTCTTGCATTTTGTTTCGTACGAAAAATCATCGAATTTAGCAATATTTTGACGTTTATCATCCCCTTTTCCTTCATGTGATTTAAACAAAATATCGTCGAATTAGGCAATATTTTGCCGTTTTTCCACGTTTTTGTGAATTTTCAGTCCATGGGTATTAATTCATATATATACGATAAAAATGATGCAAACACATAATTGATTAGATAATAACCTTAAATACTTCATTTTCAATCAACTATTTGTTTCTCGTTAAAATACTGAGTAAGATATTGAAAAGGGGAGAAGTTCGGTTTTTATTGCATATATCGACGTCTCAGCCGGATTAGAGCGGTTTTACGTGTACATCTTCCCTCGTTAATATAAACGGAAAATCAAGAACATTATAGTTATTTCTAATGAAAACACATTGTTTTTTATCATTTGTATTGGAAACAACATTGTCATATGTCTTTTCTTGGATCTAAATAATACGAAACCTCGCTCTATGATTTGAAGTTAAAATCCTCAAATATGGTTATATAGTGACTTTTTTCACGTTTTTCATGTAGTTTGATATTACGTAAATATATTCATTTTTACCAATATTTTGATACTATTTCATGTAGTATCACGATATGTGATTTGGCCTTCAAATCTCAGAATTTCGCATAATATTGCATTTTAAGCAAGTTTTCTTGCATTTTATTTCGTACGAAAAATCATCGAATATAGCAAAATTTTTACGTTAATCATCTCCTTTTCCTTCATGTGATTTAAACAAAATATCATCGACTTAGGCAATATTTTGCCGTTTTCCACGTTTTTGTGAATTTTCAGTCCATGGGTTTTAATTCATACATATACGATAAAAATGATGCAAACACATAATTGATTAGATAATAACCTTAAATACTTCATTTTCAATCATCTATTTGTTTCTCGTTAAAATACTGTGTAAATTATTGAAAAGGGGAGAAGTTCGGTTTTTATTTCATATCGACGTTTCAGCCGGATTAGAGCGGTTTTACGTGTACATCTTCCATCGTTAATATAAACGGAAAATCAAGAACATTATAGTTAATTCTAATGAAAACACATTGTTTTTTATCATTTGTATTGGAAACAACATTGTCATGTCTTTTCTTTGATCTAAATAATACGAAACCTCGCTCTATGATTTGTAGGTAAAATCCTCAAATATGGTAAAATAGTAACTTTTTAACGTTAATCATGTAGTTTGATATTACGCAAATATATTAATTTTTACTAATATTCCGATACTATTTCATGTAGTATCACGATATGTGATTTGCCCTTCAAATCTCAGAATTTCGCGTAATATTGCATTTTAAGCAAGTTTTCTTGCATTTTGTTTCGTACGAAAAATCATCGAATTTAGCAATATTTTGACGTTTATCATCCCCTTTTCCTTCAAGTGATTTAAACAAAATATCATCGAATTAGGTAATATTTTGCCGTTTTTCCACGTTTTTGTGAATTTTCCGTCCATGGGTATTAATTCATATATATACGATAAAAATGATGCAAACACATAATTGATTAGATAATAACCTTAAATACTTCATTTTCAATCAACTATTTGTTTCTCGTTAAAATACTGAGTAAGATATTGAAAAGGGGAGAAGTTCTGTTTTTATTGCATATATCAACGTTTCAGCCGGAATAGAGCGATTTTCGTGTACATTTTCCATCGGTAATATAAACGGAAAATCAGGAACATTTTAGTTAATTCTAATGAAAACTCATTGATTTTTATAATTTGTATTGGAAACAACATTGTCATATGTCTTTTCTTGGATCTAAATAATACGAAACCTCGCTCTATGATTTGAAGGTAAAATCCTCAAATATGGTAAAATAGTAACTTTTTCACGTTAATCATGTAGTTTGATATTACGCAAATATATTCATTTTTACCAATATTCCGATACTATTTCATGTAGTATCACGATGTGTGATTTGCCTTTCAAATCTCAGAATTTCGCGTAATATTGCATTTTAAGCAAGTTTTCTTGCATTTTGTTTCGTACGAAAAATCATCGAATTTAGCAATATTTTGACGTTTATCATCCCCTTTTCCTTCATGTGATTTAAACAAAATATCGTCGAATTAGGCAATATTTTGCCGTTTTTCCACGTTTTTGTGAATTTTCAGTCCATGGGTATTAATTCATATATATACGATAAAAATGATGCAAACACATAATTGATTAGATAATAAACTTAAATACTTCATTTTCAATCAACTATTTGTTTCTCGTTAAAATACTGAGTAAGATATTGAAAAGGGGAGAAGTTCTGTTTTTATTGCATATATCGACGTTTCAGCCGTAATACAGCGATTTTCTTGTACATCTTCCATCGGTAATATAAACGGAAAACCAGGAACATTTTAGTTAATTCTAATGAAAACACTTTGATTTTCATCATTTGTATTGGAAACAACATTGTCATATGTCTTTTCTTGGATCCAAATAATACGAAACCTCGCTCTATGATTTAAAGTTAAAATCCTCAAATATGGTTAAATAGTGACTTTTTTCACGTTTTTCATGTAGTTTGATATTACGTAAATATATTCATTTTTACCATTATTTCGATACTATTTCATGTAGTATCACGATATGTGATTTGGCCTTGAAATCTCTGAACTTCGCATAATATTGCATTTTAAGCAAGTTTTCTTGCATTTTGTTTCGTACGAAAAATCATCGAATTTAGCAATATTTTGACGTTTATCATCCCCTTTTCCTTCATGTGATTTAAACAAAATATCGTCGAATTAGGCAATATTTTGCCGTTTTTCCACGTTTTTGTGAATTTTCAGTCCATGGGTATTAATTCATATATATACGATAAAAATGATGCAAACACATAATTGATTAGATAATAACCTTAAATACTTCATTTTCAATCAACTATTTGTTTCTCGTTAAAATACTGAGTAAGATATTGAAAAGGGGAGAAGTTCGGTTTTTATTGCATATATCGACGTCTCAGCCGGATTAGAGCGGTTTTACGTGTACATCTTCCCTCGTTAATATAAACGGAAAATCAAGAACATTATAGTTATTTCTAATGAAAACACATTGTTTTTTATCATTTGTATTGGAAACAACATTGTCATATGTCTTTTCTTGGATCTAAATAATACGAAACCTCGCTCTATGATTTGAAGTTAAAATCCTCAAATATGGTTATATAGTGACTTTTTTCACGTTTTTCATGTAGTTTGATATTACGTAAATATATTCATTTTTACCAATATTTTGATACTATTTCATGTAGTATCACGATATGTGATTTGGCCTTCAAATCTCAGAATTTCGCATAATATTGCATTTTAAGCAAGTTTTCTTGCATTTTATTTCGTACGAAAAATCATCGAATATAGCAAAATTTTTACGTTAATCATCTCCTTTTCCTTCATGTGATTTAAACAAAATATCATCGACTTAGGCAATATTTTGCCGTTTTCCACGTTTTTGTGAATTTTCAGTCCATGGGTTTTAATTCATACATATACGATAAAAATGATGCAAACACATAATTGATTAGATAATAACCTTAAATACTTCATTTTCAATCATCTATTTGTTTCGCGTTAAAATACTGTGTAAATTATTGAAAAGGGGAGAAGTTCGGTTTTTATTTCATTTCGACGTTTCAGCCGGATTAGAGCGGTTTTACGTGTACATCTTCCATCGTTAATATAAACGGAAAATCAAGAACATTATAGTTAATTCTAATGAAAACACATAGTTTTTTATCATTTGTATTGGAAACAACATTGTCATATGTCTTTTCTTTGATCTAAATAATACGAAACCTCGCTCTATGATTTGTAGGTAAAATCCTCAAATATGGTAAAATAGTAACTTTTTAACGTTAATCATGTAGTTTGATATTACGCAAATATATTCATTTTTACCAATATTCCGATACTATTTCATGTAGTATCACGATATGTGATTTGCCCTTCAAATCTCAGAATTTCGCGTAATATTGCATTTTAAGCAAGTTTTCTTGCATTTTGTTTCGTACGAAAAATCATCGAATTTAGCAATATTTTGACGTTTATCATCCCCTTTTCCTTCATGTGATTTAAACAAAATATCATCGAATTAGGCAATATTTTGCCGTTTTTCCACGTTTTTGTGAATTTTCCGTCCATGGGTATTAATTCATATATATACGATAAAAATGATGCAAACACATAATTGATTAGATAATAACCTTAAATACTTCATTTTCAATCAACTATTTGTTTCTCGTTAAAATACTGAGTAAGATATTGAAAAGGGGAGAAGTTCTGTTTTTATTGCTTATATCAACGTTTCAGCCGGAATAGAGCGATTTTCGTGTACATTTTCCATCGGTAATATAAACGGAAAATCAGGAACATTTTAGTTAATTCTAATGAAAACTCATTGATTTTTATAATTTGTATTGGAAACAACATTGTCATATGTCTTTTCTTGGATCTAAATAATACGAAACCTCGCTCTATGATTTGAAGGTAAAATCCTCAAATATGGTAAAATAGTAACTTTTTCACGTTAATCATGTAGTTTGATATTACGCAAATATATTCATTTTTACCAATATTCCGATACTATTTCATGTAGTATCACGATGTGTGATTTGCCTTTCAAATCTCAGAATTTCGCGTAATATTGCATTTTAAGCAAGTTTTCTTGCATTTTGTTTCGTACGAAAAATCATCGAATTTAGCAATATTTTGACGTTTATCATCCCCTTTTCCTTCATGTGATTTAAACAAAATATCGTCGAATTAGGCAATATTTTGCCGTTTTTCCACGTTTTTGTGAATTTTCAGTCCATGGGTATTAATTCATATATATATACGATAAAAATGATGCAAACACATAATTGATTAGATAATAAACTTAAATACTTCATTTTCAATCAATTATTTGTTTCTCGTTAAAATACTGAGTAAGATATTGAAAAGGGGAGAAGTTCTGTTTTTATTGCATATATCGACGTTTCAGCCGGAATAGAGCGATTTTCGTGTACATCTTCCATCGGTAATATAAACGG
The DNA here is from genome assembly GCF_040958095.1 of Procambarus clarkii. Taxonomy (NCBI): domain Eukaryota; kingdom Metazoa; phylum Arthropoda; class Malacostraca; order Decapoda; family Cambaridae; genus Procambarus; species Procambarus clarkii. The sequence continues at coordinate 44,175,693 of NC_091179.1, read as the reverse complement.
AAAACCAGGAACATTTTAGTTAATTCTAATGAAAACACTTTGATTTTCATCATTTGTATTGGAAACAACATTGTCATATGTCTTTTCTTGGATCCAAATAATACGAAACCTCGCTCTATGATTTAAAGTTAAAATCCTCAAATAAGGTTAAATAGTGACTTTTTTCACGTTTTTCATGTAGTTTGATATTACGTAAATATATTCATTTTTACCATTATTTCGATACTATTTCATGTAGTATCACGATATGTGATTTGGCCTTGAAATCTCTGAACTTAGCATAATATTGCATTTTAAGCAAGTTTTCTTGCATTTTGTTTCGTACGAAAAATCATCGAATTTAGCAATATTTTTACGTTTATCATCCCCTTTTCCTTCATGTGATTTAAACAAAATATCATCGAATTAGGCAATATTTTGCCGTTTTTCCACGTTTTTGTGAATTTTCAGTCCATGGGTATTAATTCATATATATACGATAAAAATGATGCAAACACATAATTGATTAGATAATAACCTTAAATACTTCATTTTCAATCAACTATTTGTTTCTCGTTAAAATACTGAGTAAGATATTGAAAAAGGGAGAAGTTCTGTTTTTATTGCATATATCGACGTTTCAGCCGGAACAGAGCGATTTTCGTGTACATTTTCCATCGGTAATATAAACGGAAAATCAGGAACATTTTAGTTAATTCTAATGAAAACTCATTGATTTTTATCATTTGTATTGGAAACAACATTGTCATATGTCTTTTCATGGATCTAAATAATACGAAACCTCGCTCTATGATTTGAAGTTAAAATCCTCAAATATGGTTATATAGTGACTTTTTCACGTTAATCATGTAGTTTGATATTACGCAAATATAATAATTTTTACCAAAATTTCGATACTATTTCATGTAGTATCACGATATGTGATTTGGCCTTCAAATCTCAGAATTTCGCATAATATTGCATTTTAAGCAAGTTTTCTTGCATTTTGTTTCGTACAAAAAATCATCGAATTTAGCAATATTTTGACGTTTATCATCCCCTTTTCCTTCATGTGATTTAAACAAAATATCATCGAATTAGGCAATATTTTGCCGTTTTTCCACGTTTTTGTGAATTTTCCGTCCATGGGTATTAATTCATATATATACGATAAAAATGATGCAAACACATAATTGATTAGATAATAACCTTAAATACTTCTTTTTCAATCAACTATTTGTTTCTCGTTAAAATACTGAGTAAGATATTGTAAAGGGGAGAAGTTCTGTTTTTATTGCATATATCGACGTTTCAGCCGGAATAGAGCGATTTTCGTGTACATTTTCCATCGGTAATATAAACGGAAAATCAGGAACATTTTAGTTAATTCTAATGAAAACTCATTGATTTTTATATTTTGTATTGGAAACAACATTGTCATATGTCTTTTCTTGGATCCAAATAATACGAAACCTCGCTCTATGATTTAAAGTTAAAATCCTCAAATATGGTTAAATAGTGACTTTTTTCACGTTTTTCATGTAGTTTGATATTACGTAAATATATTCATTTTTACCATTATTTCGATACTATTTCATGTAGTATCACGATATGTGATTTGGCCTTCAAATCTCAGAATTTCGAATAATATTGCATTTTAAGCAAGTTTTCTTGCACTTTGTTTCGTTCGAAAAATCATCGAATTTAGCAATATTTTGACGTTTATCATCCCCTTTTCCTTCATGTGATTTAAACAAAATATCATCGAATTAGGCAATATTTTGCCGTTTTTCCACGTTTTTGTGAATTTTCAGTCTATGGGTATTAATTCATTATATATACGATGAAAATGATGCAAACACGTAATTGATTAGATAATAACCTTAAATACCTAATTTGCAATCAACTATTTGTTTCTCGTTAAAATACTGAGTAAGATATTGAAAAGGGGAGAAGTTCAGTTTTTATTGCATATATCGACGTTTCAGCCGGAATAGAGCGGTTTTACGTGTAAATCTTCCATCAGTAATATAAACGGAAAATCAAGAACATTTTAGTTATTTCTAATGAAAACACATTGTTTTTTATCATTTGTATTGGAAACAACATTGTCATATGTCTTTTCTTGGATCTAAATAATACGAAACCTCGCTCTATGATTTGAAGTTAAAATCCTCAAATATGGTTAAATAGTGACTTTTTTCACGTTTTTCATGTAGTTTGATATTACGTAAACATATTCATTTTTACCAATATTTCGATACTATTTCATGTAGTATCACGATATGTGATTTGCCCTTCAAATCTCAGAATTTCGCGTAATATTGCATTTTAAGCAAGTTTTCTTGCATTTTGTTTCGTTCGAAAAATCATCGAATTTAGCAATATTTTGACTTTTATCATCCCCTTTTCCTTCATGTGATTTAAACAAAATATCATCGAATTAGGCAATATTTTGCCGTTTTTCCACGTTTTTGTGAATTTTCAGTCCATGGGTATTAATTCATATATATATGATAAAAATGATGCAAACACATAATTGATTAGATAATAACCTTAAGGGGCCATATCACCCGGTTTAAAAAATTGTTGTAGGGTATTCATAATTTATTATCCTAATACATGTGAAAGGTGCTGCACCTAGGCCTAGTTTCAGCATCTCAGCCTAAATAGAGACGGAGAAAAAAACAAAAACCAAAAAAAAGACGAATTTTTCAACCATGTTCAAAAAATTTCACAGCCCACAATTGTGAACCAAAATCATTTATACGACACTCAGCTATGACCTTACTATATAATAAAGATTTGAATGTCACATTATTATCCCAGATGTATTTAGTGTAATAATACAGATTTTATAAAAGTTTCCCTAAAACGTATGCAACAAAATGAGGTGTATCATTATTTATAAAATCAATAAATCTACGTAGATAAGAATAATGACATGCGTTTATAGAGGCGTATTTTCTACATATAATGTGCAAGTTTCATGTAAATAGAATAATAAATAAAGGCTGTGAAGTTTTATCTAGTTTTAAATACTTCATTTTCAATCATCTATTTGTTTCTCGTTAAAATGCTGAGTAAGATATTGAAAAGGGGAGAAGTTCTGTTTTTATTGCATATATCGACGTTTCAGCTGGATTAGAACGGTTTTACGTGTACATCTTCCATCGGTAATATAACCCGAAAATCAGGAACATTTTAGTTAATTTTAATGAAAACACATTGATTTTAATCATTTGTATTGGAAGCAACATCTTTATACGTGTTTTTTAGGGTCTAAAAAATACGAAACGTAGCTCTGATTCGAAGTTAAAATCCTCAAATTTGGTATAATAATGACTTTTGTCACGTTTTTCTGTAGTTTGATATTACGTATATATATTCTTTTTTACCAATATTTCGATACTATTTCATGTTGAATCACGATATGTGATTTTGCCTTCAAATCTCAGATTTTCGCATAATATTGCATTTTAAGCAAGTTTTCTCGCATTTTGTTTCGTACTAAAAATCATCGAATTCAGCAATATTTTGACGTTAAAAAGTCGTAATTTCAAACTGCGAATACGTGCAGAGTGCCAGAATTTGGCTCCAAAATATGACTCAAGCGTCGAATTTGGGATATTTGGGATATTTTGAAAACTGCAGGGAGTGTTTGGGCAAAATGTGATCCATCGCCGCTCTCAGAAATTGGTATATTTTCGGTATAAAAAGTCGTAATTTCAAACTGCGAATACGTGCAGAGAGCCATAATTCGGCTCCAAAATATGGCTCAAGGGTCGAATTTGGGATGTATTCGATATTTTGAAAACTGCAGGGAGGGTTTGGGCAAAATGTGATCCATCGTCGCTCTCAGTAATTGGCATATTTTCGGTATAAAAAATCGTAATTTCAAACTACGAATACGTGCAGAGAGCCAGAATTTGCCTACAAAATATTGCCCAAGGGTCGAATTTAGGATGTTTGGGATATTTTGAAAACTGCAAAGGGGTTTGGGCAAAATGTGACCTATCGCTGCTTTTAGTTATTGGCATATTTTCAGTATAAAAATTCGTAATTTCAAACTGCGAATACGTGCAGAGAGTCAGAATTTGGCTCCAAAATTAGGATCAAGGGTCGAATTTGGGATGTTTGGGGTATTTTGAAAACTGCAGGGAGGGTTTGGGTAAAATGTGATACATTGCTGCTCTCAGTAATTGGAATTTTTTCGGTATAAAAAGTCGTAATTTCAAACTGCGAATACGTGCAGACAGCCAGAATTTGGCTCCAAAATATAGCTCAAGGATCGAATTTGGGATGTTTGGGATATTTTGAAATCTGAAGAGGGGGTTTTGGCAAAATGTGACCCATCGCCGCTCTCAGTAATTGGCATATTGTCGGTATAAAATGAAATAATTTCAAACTGCGAATACGTGCAGAGAGCCCGAATTTGACTCCAAAATATGTCTCAAGCGTCGAATTTGGGATGTTTGGGACATTTTGAAAACTGCAGGGGGTGTTTGGGCAAAATGTGACCCATCGCTGCTTTCAGTGATTGGCATATTTTCAGTATAAAAATTCGTAATTTCAAACTGGGAATAAGTACAGAGAGCCAGAATTTGGCTCCAAAATATAGCTCAAGGGTCGAATTTGAGATGTCTGTGATATTTTGAAAACTGCAGGGAGGGTTTGGGCAAAATGTGATCCATCGCCGCTTTCAGTAATTGGCATATTTTCGGTATAAAAAGTCGTAATTTCAAACTGCGAACACGTTCAGAAAGCCATAATTTGGCTCCAAAATATGGCTCAAGCGTGGAATTTAGGATGTTTAGGATATTTTGAAAACAGCAGGAAGGGTTAGGGCAAAATGTGATCCATCGCTGATTTCAGTAATTGTCATATTTTCGGTATAAAAAGTCGTAATTTCAAACTCCGAGTACGTGGAGAAAGCCAGAATTTGGCTCCAAAATATGACTCAAGCGTCGAATTTGGGATATTTGGGATATTTTGAAAACTGCAGGGAGTGTTTGGGCAAAATGTGATCCATCACTGCTCTCAGAAATTGGTATATTTTCGGTATAAAAAGTCGTAATTTCAAACTGCGAATACGTGCAGAGAGCCAGAATTCGGCTCCAAAATATGTCTCAAGGGTCGAATTTGGGATGTTTTCGATATTTTGAAAACTGCAGGGAGGGTTTTGGCAAAATGTGATCCATCGTCGCTCTCAGTAATTGGCATATTTTCGGTATAAAAAATCGTAATTTCAAACTACGAATACGTGCAGAGAGCCAGAATTTGGCTACAAAATATTGCTCAAGGGTCGAATTTGGGATGTTTGGGATATTTTGAAAACTGCAGGGGGGTTTGGGGAAAATGTGACCTATCGCTGCTTTCAGTTATTGGCATATTTTCAGTATAAAAATTCGTAATTTCAAACTGCGAATACGTGCAGAGAGTCAGAATTTGGCTCCAAAATTAGGATCACGGGTCGAATTTGGGATGTTTGGGGTATTTTGAAAACTGCAGGGAGGGTTTGGGTAAAATGTGATACATTGCCGCTCTCAGTAATTGGAATTTTTTCGGAATAAAAAGTCGTAATTTCAAACTGCGAATACGTGCAGACAGCCAGAATTTGGCTCCAAAATATAGCTCAAGGATCGAATTTTGGATGTTTGGGATATTTTGCAAACTGCAGGGAGGGTTTGGGCAAAATGTGATCCATCGCAGCTCTCAGATACTAGCATATTTTTGGTATAAAAAGTCGTAATTTCAAACGGCGAATACGTGCAGAGAGCCAGAATTCGGCTCCAAAATATGGCTCAAGGATCGAATTTGGGAATGTTTGGGATATTATGAAAACTGCATGGGGGTTTGGGCAAAATGTGACCCATCGCTGCTTTCAGTAATTGGCATATTTTCAGTATAAAAAGTCGTAATTTCAAACTGCGAATACGTGCAGAGAGCCAGAATTCGGCTCCAAAATATGTCTCAAGGGTCGAATTTGGGATGTTTTCGATATTTTGAAAACTGCAGGGAGGGTTTTGGCAAAATGTGATCCATCGTCGCTCTCAGTAATTGGCATATTTTCGGTATAAAAAATCGTAATTTCAAACTACGAATACGTGCAGAGAGCCAGAATTTGGCTACAAAATATTGCTCAAGGGTCGAATTTGGGATGTTTGGGATATTTTGAAAACTGCAGGGGGGTTTGGGGAAAATGTGACCTATCGCTGCTTTCAGATATTGGCATATTTTAAGTATAAAAATTCGTAATTTCAAACTGCGAATACGTGCAGAGAGTCAGAATTTGGCTCCAAAATTAGGATCAAGGGTCGAATTTGGGATGTTTGGGTATTTTGAAAACTGCAGGGAGGGTTTGGGTAAAATGTGATACATTGCCGCTCTCAGTAATTGGAATTTTTTCGGTATAAAAAGTCGTAATTTCAAACTGCGAATACGTGCAGACAGCCAGAATTTGGCTCCAAAATATAGCTCAAGGATCGAATTTTGGATGTTTGGGATATTTTGCAAACTGCAGGGAGGGTTTGGGCAAAATGTGATCCATCGCAGCTCTCAGATACTAGCATATTTTTGGTATAAAAAGTCGTAATTTCAAACGGCGAATACGTGCAGAGAGCCAGAATTCGGCTCCAAAATATGGCTCAAGGATCGAATTTGGGATGTTTGGGATATTATGAAAACTGCATGGGGGTTTCGGCAAAATGTGACCCATCGCTGCTTTCAGTAATTGGCATATTTTCAGTATAAAAAGTCGTAATTTCAAACTGCGAATACGTGCAGAGAGCCAGAATTTGGCTCCAAAAAGAGGCTGAAGGTTCGAATTTGGGATGTTTGCGATATTTTGAAAACTGCAGGGAGGGTTTGGGAAAAATGTGATCCATCGTCGCTCTCAGTAATTAACATATTTTCGGTATAAAAAGGCGTAATTTCAAACTGCGAATACGTGCAGAGAGCCAGAATTTGGCTACAAAATATGACTCAAGCGTCGAATTTGGGATGTTTGGGATATTATGAAAACTGCAGGGAGTGTTTGGGCAAAATGTGATCCATCGCCGCTTTCAGTAATATGTATATTTTCGGTATAAAAAGTCGTAATTTCAAACTGCGAATACGTGAAAAGAGTCAGAATTTGGCTCCAAAATTAGGATCAAAGGTCGAATTTGGGATGATTTGGATATTTGGCAAGCTGCAGGGAGGGTTTGGGCAAAATGTGATCCATCGCCGCTCTCAGTAATTGGCATATTTTCAGTAAAAAAAATCCTAATTTCAAACTGCGAATACGTGCAGAGAACCAGAATTTGGCTCCTAAATATGACTCAAGCGTCGAATTTGGGATTTTTGGGATATTTTGAAAACTGCAGGGAGTGTTTGGGCAAAATGTGATCCATCGCCGCTTTAAGTAATTGGTATATTTTCGGTATAAAAAGTCGTAATTTTAAACTGCGAATACGTGCTGAGAGCCAGAATTTGGCTAAAAAATATTGCTCAAGCGTCAAATTTGTTATGTTTTGGATATTTTGAAAATTGCAGTTAGGGTTTGGGTAAAAGGTGATCCATCGCCGCTCTCAGTAATTGGCATTTTTTCGGTATAAAAAGTCGTAATTTCAAACTGCGAATACGTGCAGACTGCCAGAATTTGGCTCCAAAATTCAGCCTCTGCATCATTCTCTTCAGCCTCTGCATTCCTCTCTTGAACTCCTGCATCCCCTCTCATGAGCCTCTGCATCCCTCTCTTGAGCCTTTAAAACACTCTCTTAAGCCTCTGCATCCCTCTCTTGAGCCTCTGCATCACTATCAAGAGCCTCTGCATCCCTCTCTTGAGCCTCTGCATCCTTCTCTTGAGCCTCTGCATCCCTCTCTTGAGCCTCTGCATCCCTCTCTTGAACCTCTGCATCCCTCTCTTAAGCCTCTGCATCACTCTCTTCAGCCTCTGCATCACTCTCTTCAAAATGTGATCCTTCGCCGCGTTCAATAATTGGCTTATTTTCCGTATAAAAAGTAGTCATTTCAAACTGCGAATACGTGCAGAGTGTCAGAATTTGGTTACAAAATATAGCTCAAGGGTCGAATTTGGGATGTTTGGGAAATTTTGAAAACTGCAAGGGGGTTTTGGCAAAATGTGACCTATCGCTGCTTTTAATTATTGACATATTTTCAATATAAAAATTCGTAATTTCAAACTGCGAATACGTGCAGAGAGTCAGAATTTAGCTCTAAAATTACGATCAAGGGTCGAATTTGGGATGTTTGGGGTATTTTGAAAACTGCAGGGAGGGTTTGGGCAAAATGTGATTCATAGCTGCTCTCAGTAATTGGCATTCTTTCGGTATAAAAGTCGTAATTTCAAACTGCGAATACTTGCAGACAGCCAGAATTTGGCTCCAAAATATAGCTCAAAGGTCGAATTTGGGATGTTTGAGATATTTCGAAAAGTGCAGGGAGGGTTTGGGCAAAATGTGATCCATCGCCGCTTTCAGTAATTGGCATATTTTCCGTATAAAAATTCGTAATTTCAAACTGGGAATACGTGCAGAGAGCCAGAATTTGGCTCCAAAATATAGCTCAATGGTCGAATTTGGGATGTTTGGGATATTTTGAAAACTGCAGGGAGGGTTTGGGCAAAATGTGATCCATCGCCGCTTTCAGTAATTGGCATATTTTCGGTATAAAAAGTCGTAATTTCAAACTGGGAATACGTGCAGAGAGCAGGAATTTGGCTTCAAAATATGGCTCAAGGGTCGACTTTTGGATGTTTTGGATATTTTGAAAAGTGCAGGGAGGGTTTGGACAAAATGTGATCCATCGCCGCTCTTAGTAATTGGCATATTTTCAATATAAAAAGTCGTAATTTCAAACTGCGAATACGTGCAGAGTGCCAGAATTTGGGTCCAAAATATGACTCAAGCGTCGAATTTGGGATATTTGGGATATTTTGAAAACTGCAGGGAGTGTTTGGGCAAAATGTGATCCATCGCCGCTCTCAGAAATTGGTATATTTTCGGTATAAAAAGTCGTAATTTCAAACTGCGAATACGTGCAGAGAGCCATAATTCGGCTCCAAAATATGGCTCAAGGGTCGAATTTGGGATGTATTCGATATTTTGAAAACTGCAGGGAGGGTTTGGGCAAAATGTGATCCATCGTCGCTCTCAGTAATTGGCATATTTTCGGTATAAAAAATCGTAATTTCAAACTACGAATACGTGCAGAGAGCCAGAATTTGCCTACAAAATATTGCCCAAGGGTCGAATTTAGGATGTTTGGGATATTTTGAAAACTGCAAAGGGGTTTGGGCAAAATGTGACCTATCGCTGCTTTTAGTTATTGGCATATTTTCAGTATAAAAATTCGTAATTTCAAACTGCGAATACGTGCAGAGAGTCAGAATTTGGCTCCAAAATTAGGATCAAGGGTCGAATTTGGGATGTTTGGGGTATTTTGAAAACTGCAGGGAGGGTTTGGGTAAAATGTGATACATTGCTGCTCTCAGTAATTGGAATTTTTTCGGTATAAAAAGTCGTAATTTCAAACTGCGAATACGTGCAGACAGCCAGAATTTGGTTCCAAAATATAGCTCAAGGATCGAATTTGGGATGTTTGGGATATTTTGAAATCTGAAGAGGGGGTTTTGGCAAAATGTGACCCATCGCCGCTCTCAGTAATTGGCATATTGTCGGTATAAAATGAAATAATTTCAAACTGCGAATACGTGCAGAGAGCCCGAATTTGACTCCAAAATATGTCTCAAGCGTCGAATTTGGGATGTTTGGGACATTTTGAAAACTGCAGGGGGTGTTTGGGCAAAATGTGACCCATCGCTGCTTTCAGTGATTGGCATATTTTCAGTATAAAAATTCGTAATTTCAAACTGGGAATAAGTACAGAGAGCCAGAATTTGGCTCCAAAATATAGCTCAAGGGTCGAATTTGAGATGTCTGTGATATTTTGAAAACTGCAGGGAGGGTTTGGGCAAAATGTGATCCATCGCCGCTTTCAGTAATTGGCATATTTTCGGTATAAAAAGTCGTAATTTCAAACTGCGAACACGTTCAGAAAGCCATAATTTGGCTCCAAAATATGGCTCAAGCGTGGAATTTAGGATGTTTAGGATATTTTGAAAACAGCAGGAAGGGTTAGGGCAAAATGTGATCCATCGCTGATTTCAGTAATTGTCATATTTTCGGTATAAAAAGTCGTAATTTCAAACTCCGAGTACGTGGAGAAAGCCAGAATTTGGTTCCAAAGTATAGCTCAAGGGTCGAATTTTGGATGTTTGGGATATTTTGTAAACTGCAGGGAGTGTTTGGGCAAAATGTGATCCATCGCAGCTCTCAGATACTAGCATATTTTTGGTATAAAAATTCGTAATTTCAAACGGCGAATACGTGCAGAGAGCCAGAATTCGGCTCCAAAATATGGCTCAAGGATCGAATTTGGGATGTTTGGGATATTATGAAAACTGCATGGGGGTTTGGGCAAAATGTGACCCATCGCTGCTTTCAGTAATTGGCATATTTTCAGTATAAAAAGTCGTAATTTCAAACTGCAAATACGTGCAGAGAGCCAAAATTTGGCTCCAAAATGAGGCTGAAGGTTCGAATTTGGGGTGTTTGCGATATTTTGAAAACTGCAGGGAGGGTTTGGGAAAAATGTGATCCATCGTCGCTCTCAGTAATTAACATATTTTCGATATGAAAAGTAGTAATTTCAAACTGAGAATACGTGCAGAGAGCCAGAATTTGGCTACAAAATATGACTCAAGCGTCGAATTTGGGATGTTTGGGATATTTTGAAAACTGCAGGGAGTGTTTGGGCAAAATGTGATCCATCGCCGCTTTCAGTAATTGGTATATTTTCGGTATAAAAAGTCGTAATTTCAAACTGCGAATACGTGAAGAGAGTCAGAATTTGGCTCCAAAATTAGGATCAAAGGTCTAATTTGGGATGATTTGGATATTTGGCAAGCTGCAGGGAGGGTTTGGGCAAAATGTGATCCATCGCCGCTCTCAGTAATTGGCATATTTTCAGTAAAAAAAGTCGTAATTTCAAACTGCGAATACGTGCAGAGAACCAGAATTTGGCTCCAAAATATGACTCAAGCGTCGAATTTCGGATTTTTGGGATATTTTGAAAACTGCAGGGAGTGTTTGGGCAATATGTGATCCATCGCCGCTTTCAGTAATTGGTATATTTTCGGTATAAAAAGTCGTAATTTTAAACTGCGAATACGTGCTGAGAGCCAGAATTTGGCTAAAAAATATTGCTCAAGCGTCAAATTTGTTATGTTTTGGATATTTTGAAAATTGCAGTTAGGGTTTGGGTAAAAGGTGATCCATCGCCGCGTTCAGTAATTGGCATTTTTTCGGTATAAAAAGTCGTAATTTCAAACTGCGAATACGTGCAGACAGCCAGAATTTGGCTCCAAAATTCAGCCTCTGCATCATTCTCTTCAGCCTCTGCATTCCTCTCTTGAACTCCTGCATCCCTCCCATGAGCCTCTGCATCCCTCTCTTGAGCCTTTGCAACACTCTCTTAAGCCTCTGCATCCCTCTCTTGAGCCTCTGCATCACTATCAAGAGCCTCTGCATCCCTCTCTTGAGCCTCTGCATCCTTCTCTTGAGCCTCTGCATCCCTCTCTTGAGCCTCTGCATCACTATCAAGAGCCTCTGCATCCCTCTCTTGAGCCTCTGCATCCTTCTCTTGAGCCTCTGCATCCCTCTCTTGAGCCTCTGCATCCCTCTCTTGAACCTCTGCATCCCTCTCTTAAGCCTCTGCATCACTCTCTTCAGCCTCTGCATCACTCTCTTCAAAATGTGATCCTTCGCCGCGCTCAATAATTGGCTTATTTTCCGTATAAAAAGTAGTCATTTCAAACTGCGAATACGTGCAGAGAGTTAGAATTTGGTTACAAAATATAGCTCAAGGGTCGAATTCGGGATATTTGGGAAATTTTGAAAACTGCAAGGGGGTTTTGGCAAAATGTGACCTATCGCTGCTTTTAATTATTGACATATTTTCAGTATAAAAATTCGTAATTTCAAACTGCGAATACGTGCAGAGAGTCAGAATTTGGCTCCAAAATATAGCTCAAAGGTCGAATTTGGGATGTTTGAGATATTTTGAAAAGTGCAGGGACGGTTTGGGCAAAATGTGATCCATCGCCGCTTTCAGTAATTGGCATATTTTCCGTATAAAAAGTCGTAATTTCAAACTGGGAATACGTGCAGAGAGCCAGAATTTGGCTCCAAAATATAGCTCAAAGGTCGAATTTGGGATGTTTGAGATATTTTGAAAAGTGCAGGGACGGTTTGGGCAAAATGTGATCCATCGCCGCTTTCAGTAATTGGCATATTTTCCGTATAAAAATTCGTAATTTCAAACTGGGAATACGTGCAGAGAGCCAGAATTTGGCTCCAAAATATAGCTCAATGGTCGAATTTGGGATGTTTGGGATATTTTGAAAAGTGCAGGGAGGGTTTGGGCAAAATGTGATCCATCGCCGCTTTCAGTAATTGGCATATTTTCGGTATAAAAAGTCGTAATTTCAAACTGGGAATACGTGCAGAGAGCAGGAATTTGGCTTCAAAATATGGCTCAAGGGTCGACTTTTGGATGTTTTGGATATTTTGAAAAGTGCAGGGAGGGTTTGGACAAAATGTGATCCATCGCCGCTCTTAGTAATTGGCATATTTTCAGTATAAAAAGTCGTAATTTCAAACTGCGAATACGTGCAGAGTGCCAGAATTTGGCCCCAAAATATGACTCAAGCGTCGAATTTGGGATATTTGGAATATTTTGAAAACTGCAGGGAGTGTTTGGGCCAAATGTGATCCATCGCCGCTCTCAGAAATTGGTATATTTTCGGTATAAAAAGTCGTAATTTCAAACTGCGAATACGTGCAGAGAGCCAGAATTCGGCTCCAAAATATGGCTCAAGGGTCGAATTTGGGATGTTTTCGATATTATGAAAACTGCAGGGAGGGTTTGGGCAAAATGTGATCCATCGTCGCTCTCAGTAATTGGCATATTTTCGGTATAAAAAATCGTAATTTCAAACTGGGAATACGTGCAGAGAGCCAGAAATTGGCTTCAACATATGGCTCAAGGGTCGAATTTGGGATGTTTTCGATATTTTGAAAACTGCAGGGAGGGTTTGGGCAAAATGTGATCCATCGTCGCTCTCAGTAATTGGCATATTTTCGGTATAAAAAATCGTAATTTCAAACTACGAATACGTGCAGAGAGCCAGAATTTGGCTACAAAATATTGCTCAAGGGTCGAATTTGGGATGTTTGGGATATTTTGAAAACTGCAGGGGGGTTTGGGCAAAATGTGACCTATCACTGCTTTTAGTTATTGGCATATTTTCAGTATAAAAAGTCGTAATTTCAAACTGCGAATACGTGCAGAGAGTCAGAATTTGGCTCCAAAATTAGGAATAAGGGATGTTTGGGGTATTTTGAAAACTGCAGGGAGGGTTTGGGTAAAATGTGATACATTGCCGCTCTCAGTAATTGGCATTTTTTCGGTATAAAAAGTCGTAATTTCAAACTGCGAATACGTGCAGACAGCCAGAATTTGGCTCCAAAATATAGCTCAAGGATCGAATTTGGGATGTTTGGGATATTTTGAAATCTGCAGAGGAGGTTTTGGCAAAATGTGACCCATCGCCGCTCTCAGTAATTGGCATATTTTCGGTATAAAATGAAATAATTTCAAACTGCGAATACGTGCAGAGAGCCCGAATTTGACTCCAAAATATGTCTCAAGCGTCGAATTTAGGATGTTTGGGACATTTTGAAAACTGCAGGGGGTGTTTGGACAAAATGTGACCCATCGCTGCTTTCAGTGATTGGCCTATTTTCAGTATAAAAATTCGTAATTTCAAACTGGGAATACGTACAGAGAGCCAGAATTTGGCTCCAAAATATAGCTCAAGGGTCGAATTTGAGATGTCTGTGATATTTTGAAAACTGCAGGGCAGGAAGGGTTTGGGCAAAATGTGATCCATCGCCGCTTTCAGTAATTGGCATATTTTCGGTATAAAAAGTCGTAATTTCAAAATGGGAATACGTGCAGAGAGCCAGAAATTGGCTTCAACATATGGCTCAAGGATCGACTTTTGGATGTTTTGTATATTTTGGAAACTGCAGGGAGGGTTTGGGCAAAATGTGATCCATCGTCGCTCTCAGTAATTGGCATATTTTCGGTATAAAAAATCGTAATTTCAAACTACGAATACGTGCAGAGAGCCAGAATTTGGCTACAAAATATTGCTCAAGGGTCGAATTTGGAATGTTTGGGATATTTTGAAAACTGCAGGGGGGTTTGGGCAAAAAGTGACCTATCGCTGCTTTTAGTTATTGGCAGATTTTCAGTATAAAAATTCGTAATTTCAAACTGCGAATACGTGCAGAGAGTCAGAATTTGGCTCCAATATTAGGATCAAGGGTCGTATTTGGGATGTTTGGGGTATTTTGAAAACTGCAGGGAGGGTTTGGGTAAAATGTGATACATTGCCGCTCTCAGTAATTGGCATTTTTGTCGGTATAAAAATTCGTAATTTCAAACTGCGAATACGTGCAGACAGACAGAATTTGGCTCCAAAATATAGCTCAAGGATCGAATTTCGGATGTTTGGGATATTTTGAAATCTGCAGAGGGGGTTTTGGCAAAATGTGACCCTTCGCCGCTCTCAGTAATTGGCATGTTGTCGGTATAAAATGAAATAATTTCAGACTGCGAATACGTGCAGAGAGCCCAAATTTGACTCCAAAATATTTCTCAAGCGTCGAATTTAGGATGTTTGGGACATTTTGAAAACTGCAGGGGGGGTTTGGGCAAAATGTGACCCATCGCTGCTTTCAGTGATTGGAATATTTTCAGTATAAAAATTCGTAATTTCAAACTGGGAATACGTACAGAGAGCCAGAATTTGGCTCCAAAATATAGCTCAAGGGTCGAATTTGGGATGTTTGGGATATTTTTAAAACTGCAGGGAGGGTTTGGGCAAAATGTGATAAATCGCCGCTTTCAGTAATTGTCATATTTTCGGTGTAAAAAGTCGTAATTTCAAACTGCGAATACGTGCAGAGAGCCAGAATTTGGCTCCAGAATATGGCTCAAGGGTCGAATTTGGGATGCTGGGGATATTTTGAAATCTGCAGGGAGGGTTTGGGCAAAATGTGATCCATCGCTGCTCTCAGTAATTAGCATATTCTTTGTATATGAATTTTGGATTTACAGTCTCCGTTGTGTAGTGGTAAGATACTCGCCTGGCGTTCCGTTAGCGCTATGTCATGGGTTCGTATCCTGGACTGGGAGGATTTACTGGGCGCAATTCCTTAACTGTAGCCTCTGTTTAACGCAACAGTAAAATGTGTACTTGGATGAAAAAACAATTCTTCGCGGCAGGGAATCGTATTCCAGGGACCTGCCCGAAACGCTACGCGTAGAAGTGGCTGTAATTGAATGTAACAACTCTTGTGTATATCTCAAAGAAAAAAAGTATAAACATTCGTAATTTCAAACTGCGAATACGTGCAGAGAGCCAGAATTTGGCTCCAAAATATGGCTCAAGAGTCGAATTTGGGATGTTTGGGATATTTTGCAAACTGCAGGGGGGTTTGGGCAAAATGTGACCCATCGCTGCTTGCAGTAATTGGCATATTTTCAGTATAAAATGAAATAATATCAAACTGCGAATACGTTCAGAAAGCCTGAATTTCGCTCCAAAATATGGCTCGAGCGTGGAATTTAGGATGTTTGGGATATTTTGAAAACTGCAGGAAGAGTTAGGGCAAAATGTGATCCATCGCCGACTTCAGTAATTGTCATATTTTCGGTATAAAAAGTCGTAATTTCAAACGGCGAGTACGTTTAGAAAGCCAGAATTTGGTTCAAAAATATAGCTCAAGGGTCGAATTTGGGATGTTTTTGATATTTTGAAAAGTGTAGGGAGGGTTTGGGCAAAATGTGATCCATCGCCGCTCTCAGTAAATGGCATTTTTTCGGTATAAGAAGTCGTAATTTCAAACAGCGAATACGTGCAGAGAGCCAGAATTTGGCTCCAAAATATGGCTCAAGGGTCGAATTTGGGATGCTGGGGTTTTTTTGAAATCTGTAGGGAGGGTTTGGGCAAAATGTGATCCATCGCTGCTCTCAGTAATTAGCATATTTTTTGTATATGGATTTTGGATTTACAGTCTCCGTGGTGTAGTGGTAAGATACTCGCCTGGCGTTCCGTTAGCGCTATGTCATGGGTTCGTATCCTGGACTGGGAGGATTTACTGGGCGCAATTCCTTAACTGTAGCCTCTGTTTAACGCAACAGTAAAATGTGTACTTGGATGAAAAAACGTTTCCTCGCGCAGGGGATCGTATTCTAGGGACCTGCCCGAAACGCTACGCGTACTAGTGGCTGTAATAGAATGTAACAACTCTTGTATATATCTCAAAAATATATCTATGCATCATTCTCTTGAGCCTCTGCATCCCTCTCTTGAGCCTCTGCAACACTCTCTTCAGCCTCGGCATCACTCTCTTGAGCCTCTGCATCACTCTCTTCGGCCTCTGCATCACTCTCTTAAGCCTCTGTTTACCTCTTTTGATCCTCTGCATCACTCTCTTGAGCCTCTGCATCACTCTCATGATCCTCTGCATCACTCTCTTGAGCCTCTGCATCACTCTCATGAGCCTTTACATCACACTCTTGAGCCTCTGCATCACTCTCTTGAGCCTCTGCATCACACTCTTAAGCCTTTGCATCCCTCTCTTGATCCTCTGCATCACGCTCTTGAGCCTCTGCATCATTCTCTTGAGCCTCTGCTTCCCTCTCTTTAGCCTCTACATCATTCTCTTGAGCCTCTGCATCACTCGCTTGAGCCACTGCATCCCTCTCTTAAGCCTCTGCATCACTCTTGAGCCACTGCATCACTTTCTTGAGCCTCTGCATCACTCTCTTGAGCCTCCTCATCAATCTCTTGAGCCTCTGCATCCCTATCTTAAGCCTATGCAACACTCTCTTCAGCCTCTGCAACACTCTCTTAAGCCTCTACATCCCGCAATTGATTCTCTGCATTACTCTCGTAAGCCTCTGCATCAGTCTCTTGAGCCTCTGCACATCACTTTTTAGCCTCTGCATCACTTTCTTGAGCCTCTTCATCTCTCTCCTGAGCCTCTGCAACACTCTCTTCAGCCTCTGTATCACTCTCTTAAGCCTCTGCATCACTCTCTTCGGCCTCTGCATCACTCTCTTAAGCATCTGCTTACCTCTCTTGATCCTCTGCGTCACTCTCGTGAGCCTCTTCATCACTCTCATGATCTTATGCATCACTCTCTTGAGCCTCTGCATCACTCTCTTGAGCCTTTACATCACACTCTTGAGCCTCAGCATCACTCTCTTGAGCCTCTGCATCACTCTCTTAAGCCTCGGCATCCCTCCCTTGATCCTCTGCATTACTCTCTTGAGCCTCTGCATCATTCTCTTGAGCCTCTGCATCTCTCTCTTAAGCCTCTACATCATTCTCTTGAGCCTCTGCATTACTGTTTTGAGCCTCTGCATCACTCTCTTAAACCTCGGCATCTCTCTTAAGCCTCTGCATCTCTCTCTTCACTTTCTGCAACACTCTTTTTAGCCTCTGCATCCCTCTCTTTAGCCTCAGCATCCCTCTCTTGAGCCTATGCATCATTCTCTTGAGCCTCTGCACCCCTCTCTAGAGCTTCTGCATCACTCTCTTCATCCTCTGCATCCCTCTCTTGAGCATCTGCATCACTCACTTGGCCCCCTGCATCCCTCTCTTTAGCCTCTCCATCATTCTCTTGAGCCTCTGCATGACCCTCTTCAGCCTCTGCATCCCTATTTTGAGCCTCTGCATCACTTTCTTAAGCCTCTACATCACTTTCTTGAGCCTCTGCATCACTCTCTTGAACTCCTGCATCCCTCTCATGAGCCTCTGCATCCCTCTCCTGACCCTTTGCATCACTCTCGTAAGCCTCTGCATCTCTCTCTTGAGCCTGTGCTTTACTCTCGTAAGCCTCTGCATCACTCTACTGAGCCTCTGCATAACACTCTTCAGTCTCTGCATCACTCTCTTGAGCCTCTGCATCCCTCTCTTGAGCCTCTGCAACACTCTCTTGAGCCTCTGCATCACTCTCGTGAGCCTCTGCATCACTCTCTTGAGCCTCTGCATAACTCTCTTGATTCTCTGCATCACTCGCTTGAGGCTCTGCATCTCTCTCTCTTGAGCCTCTGCAACACTCTCTTCAGCCTCTGCATCACTTTCTTAAGCCTCTGCATCCCTCTCTTGAACTCCTGCATCCCTCTCATGGGCCTCTGCATCGCTCTCCTGAGCCTTTGCATCACTCTCTTAAGCCTCTGCATCCCTCTCTTGAGCCTCTGCATCACTCTCGTAAGCCTCTGCATCACTCTAATGAGCCTATGCATAACTCTCTTGAGTCTCTGCATCACTCTCTTGAGCCTCTGCATCCCTCTCTTAAACCTCTGCATCACTCTCTTGAGCTTCTGCATCCATCTCTTGAGCCTCTGAATCCCTCTCTTGAGCCTCTGCACCACTCTCTCGAGCCTCTGCATCACTCTCTTCATCCTCTGCATCCCTCTCTTGAGCATCTGCATCACTCACTTGGCCCCCTGCATCCCTCTCTTTAGCCTCTCCATCACTCTCTTGAGCCTCTGCATGACCCTCTTAAGCCTCTGCATCCCTATTTTGAGCCTCTGCATCACTTTCTTAAGCCTCTACATCACACTCTTGAGCCTCTGCATCACTCTCTTGAGCCTCTGCATCACTCTCTTGAGCCTCTGCATCACTCTCTTCGGCCTCTGCATCACTCTCTTAAGCCTCTGTTTACCTCTTTTGATCCTCTGCATCACTCTCTTGAGCCTCTGCATCACTCTCATGATCCTCTGCATCACTCTCTTGAGCCTCTGCATCACTCTCATGAGCCTTTACATCACACTCTTGAGCCTCTGCATCACTCTCTTGAGCCTCTGCATCACACTCTTAAGCCTTTGCATCCCTCTCTTGATCCTCTGCATCACGCTCTTGAGCCTCTGCATCATTCTCTTGAGCCTCTGCTTCCCTCTCTTTAGCCTCTACATCATTCTCTTGAGCCTCTGCATCACTCGCTTGAGCCACTGCATCCCTCTCTTAAGCCTCTGCATCACTCTTGAGCCACTGCATCACTTTCTTGAGCCTCTGCATCACTCTCTTGAGCCTCCTCATCAATCTCTTGAGCCTCTGCATCCCTATCTTAAGCCTATGCAACACTCTCTTCAGCCTCTGCAACACTCTCTTAAGCCTCTACATCCCGCAATTGATTCTCTGCATTACTCTCGTAAGCCTCTGCATCAGTCTCTTGAGCCTCTGCACATCACTTTTTAGCCTCTGCATCACTTTCTTGAGCCTCTTCATCTCTCTCCTGAGCCTCTGCAACACTCTCTTCAGCCTCTGTATCACTCTCTTAAGCCTCTGCATCACTCTCTTCGGCCTCTGCATCACTCTCTTAAGCATCTGCTTACCTCTCTTGATCCTCTGCGTCACTCTCGTGAGCCTCTTCATCACTCTCATGATCTTATGCATCACTCTCTTGAGCCTCTGCATCACTCTCTTGAGCCTTTACATCACACTCTTGAGCCTCAGCATCACTCTCTTGAGCCTCTGCATCACTCTCTTAAGCCTCGGCATCCCTCCCTTGATCCTCTGCATTACTCTCTTGAGCCTCTGCATCATTCTCTTGAGCCTCTGCATCTCTCTCTTAAGCCTCTACATCATTCTCTTGAGCCTCTGCATTACTGTTTTGAGCCTCTGCATCACTCTCTTAAACCTCGGCATCTCTCTTAAGCCTCTGCATCTCTCTCTTCACTTTCTGCAACACTCTTTTTAGCCTCTGCATCCCTCTCTGGAGCCTCAGCATCCCTCTCTTGAGCCTATGCATCATTCTCTTGAGCCTCTGCACCCCTCTCTTGAGCTTCTGCATCACTCTCTTCATCCTCTGCATCCCTCTCTTGAGCATCTGCATCACTCACTTGGCCCCCTGCATCCCTCTCTTTAGCCTCTCCATCATTCTCTTGAGCCTCTGCATGACCCTCTTCAGCCTCTGCATCCCTATTTTGAGCCTCTGCATCACTTTCTTAAGCCTCTACATCACTTTCTTGAGCCTCTGCATCACTCTCTTGAACTCCTGCATCCCTCTCATGAGCCTCTGCATCCCTCTCCTGACCCTTTGCATCACTCTCGTAAGCCTCTGCATCTCTCTCTTGAGCCTGTGCTTTACTCTCGTAAGCCTCTGCATCACTCTACTGAGCCTCTGCATAACACTCTTCAGTCTCTGCATCACTCTCTTGAGCCTCTGCATCCCTCTCTTGAGCCTCTGCAACACTCTCTTGAGCCTCTGCATCACTCTCGTGAGCCTCTGCATCACTCTCTTGAGCCTCTGCATAACTCTCTTGATTCTCTGCATCACTCGCTTGAGGCTCTGCATCTCTCTCTCTTGAGCCTCTGCAACACTCTCTTCAGCCTCTGCATCACTTTCTTAAGCCTCTGCATCCCTCTCTTGAACTCCTGCATCCCTCTCATGGGCCTCTGCATCGCTCTCCTGAGCCTTTGCATCACTCTCTTAAGCCTCTGCATCCCTCTCTTGAGCCTCTGCATCACTCTCGTAAGCCTCTGCATCACTCTAATGAGCCTCTGCATAACTCTCTTGAGTCTCTGCATCACTCTCTTGAGCCTCTGCATCCCTCTCTTAAACCTCTGCATCACTCTCTTGAGCTTCTGCATCCATCTCTTGAGCCTCTGAATCCCTCTCTTGAGCCTCTGCACCACTCTCTCGAGCCTCTGCATCACTCTCTTCATCCTCTGCATCCCTCTCTTGAGCATCTGCATCACTCACTTGGCCCCCTGCATCCCTCTCTTTAGCCTCTCCATCACTCTCTTGAGCCTCTGCATGACCCTCTTAAGCCTCTGCATCCCTATTTTGAGCCTCTGCATCACTTTCTTAAGCCTCTACATCACACTCTTGAGCCTCTGCATCACTCTCTTGAGCCTCTGCATCACTCTCTTGAGCCTCTGCATCTCTCTCTTAAGCCTCTACATCATTCTCTTGAGCCTCTGCATTACTGTTTTAAGCCTCTGCATCACTCTCTTAAGCCTCGGCATCTCTCTTAAGCCTCTGCATCTCTCTCTTCACTTTCTGCATCACTCTCTTTAGCCTCTGCATCCCTCTCTGGAGCCTCAGCATCCCTCTCTTGAGCCTCTGCATCATTCTCTTGAGCCTCTGCACCCCTCTCTTGAGCTCCTGCATCCCTCTCATGAGCCTCTGCATACTTCTCTTGAACTCCTGCATCCCTCTCATGAGCCTCTGCATCCCTCTATTCAGCCTTTGCATCACTTCTTAAGCCTCTGCATCACTCTCTTGGGCCCCTGCATCCCTCTCTTGATCCTCTCCATCACTTTCTTCATCCTCTGCATCCCTCTCTTGAGCATCTGCATCACTCTCTTGGGCCCCTGCATCGCTCTTTTAGCCTCTCCATCACTTTCTTGAGCCTCTGCATCAACCTCTTAAGCCTCTGCATCCCTCTTTTGAGCCTCTGCATCACTTTCCTAAACCTCTGCATCCCTTTCTTGAGCCTCTGCATCTCTCTCTTGAACTCCTGCATCCCTCTCATGAGCCTCTGCATCCCTCTCCTGAGCCTTTGCATCACTCTCTTATGCCTCTGCATCCCTCTATTGAGCCTCTGCATCCCTCTCTTTAGCCCCTGCATCCCTCTCTTGAGCCTCTGAATCCCTCTCTTAAGCCTCTGCATCACTCTCTTCAGCCTCTGCATCACTCTCTTCAGCCTCTGCATCACTCTCTTGAGCTTCTGCATCACTCTCTTGAGCCTCTACATCCCACTCTTGAGCCTCTGCATCACTCTCTTCAGCCTCTGCATCACTCTCTTGAGCTTCTGCATCACTCTCTTGAGCCTCCACATCCCTCTCATGAGCCTCTGCCTCAGTCTCGTAAGCCTCTGCATCACTCTCTTGAGTCTCTGCATCACTCTCCTGAGCCTCTGTATCCGTCTCTTGAGCCTCTGCAACACTCTCTTCAGCCTCGGCATCACTCTCGTAAACCTTTGAATCACTCTCTTGAGCCTCTCCATCAATCTCTTTAGCCCCTGCATCCCTCTATTGAGCCTCTGCATCCCTCTCTTGAGCCCCTGCATCCCTCTCTTGAGCCTCTGCATCCCTCTCTTAAACCTCTGCATCACTCTCTTGAGCTTCTGCATCACTCTCTTCATCCTCTGCATCCCTCTCTTGAGCATCTGCATCACTCACTTGGCCCCCTGCATCCCTCTCTTTAGCCTCTCCATCACTCTCTTGAGCCTCTGCATGACCCTCTTAAGCCTCTGCATCCCTATTTTGAGCCTCTGCATCACTTTCTTAAGCCTCTACATCACTTTCTTGAGCCTCTGCATCACTCTCTTGAACTCCTGCATCCCTCTCATGAGCCTCTGCATCCCTCTCCTGACCCTTTGCATCACTCTCGTAAGCCTCTGCATCCCTCTCTTGAGCCTCTGCTTCACTCTCGTAAGACTCTGCATCACTCTACTGAGCCTCTGCATAACACTCTTGAGTCTCTGCATCACTCTCTTGAGCCTCTGCATCCCTCTCTTGAGCCTCTGCAACACTCTCTTGAGCCTCTGCATCTCTCTCTTGAGCCTCTGCAACACTCTCTTGAGCCTCTGCATCACTTTCTTAAGCCTCTGCATCCCTCTCTTGAACTCCTGCATCCCTCTCATGGGCCTCTGCATCGCTCTCCTGAGCCTTTGCATCACTCTCTTAAGCCTCTGCATCCCTCTCTTGAGCCTCTGCATCACTCTCGTAAGCCTCTGCATCACTCTAATGAGCCTCTGCATAACTCTCTTGAGTCTCTGCATCACTCTCTTGAGCCTCTGCATCCCTCTCTTAAACCTCTGCATCACTCTCTTGAGCCTCTACATCCCTCTCTTGAGCCTCTGCATCACTCTCGTAAGCCTCTGCATCACTCTCTTGAGCCTCTGCATAACTCTCTTGAGTCTCTGCATCACTCTCTTGAGCCTCTGCATCCGTCTTTTGAGCCTCTGCAACACTCTCTTCAGCCTCTGCATCACTCTCTTAAGCCTCTGCATCCATCTCTTGAGCCTCTGAATCCCTCTCTTGAGCCTCTGCACCACTCTCTCGAGCCTCTGCATCACTCTCTTCATCCTCTGCATCCCTCTCTTGAGCATCTGCATCACTCACTTGGCCCCCTGCATCCCTCTCTTTAGCCTCTCCATCACTCTCTTGAGCCTCTGCATGACCCTCTTAAGCCTCTGCATCCCTATTTTGAGCCTCTGCATCACTTTCTTGAGCCTCTACATCACTTTCTTGAGCCTCTGCATCACTCTCTTGAACTCCTGCATCCCTCTCATGAGCCTCTGCATCCCTCGCCTGACCCTTTGCATCACTCTCGTAAGCCTCTGCATCCCTCTCTTGAGCCTCTGCATCACTCTCGTAAGCCTCTGCATCACTCTACTGAGCCTCTGCATAACACTCTTGAGTCTCTGCATCACTCTCTTGAGCCTCTTTATCCCTCTCTTGATTCTCTGCAACACTCTCTTGATTCTCTGCATCACTCGCTTGAGGCTCTGCATCTCTCTCTTGAGCCTCTGCAACACTCTCTTCAGCCTCTACATCACTTTCTTGAGCCTCTGCATCACTCTCTTGAACTCCTGCATCCCTCTCATGAGCCTCTGCATCCCTCGCCTGACCCTTTGCATCGCTCTCCTGAGCCTTTGCATCACTCTCTTAAGCCTCTGCATCACTCTCTTGAGCCTCTGCATCACTCTCGTAAGCCTCTGCATAACTCTCTTGAGTCTCTGCATCACTCTCTTGAGCCTCTGTATCCCTCTCTTGAGCCTCTGCAACACTCTCTTCAGCCTCTGCATCACTCTCGTAAGCCTCTGCATCAGTCTCTTGAGCCTCAGCACAACTCTTTTTAGCCTCTGCATCACTCTCTTGAGCCTCTGCATCTCTCTCTTGAGCCTCTGCAACACTCTCTTCAGCCTCTGCATCACTCTCTTAAGCCTCTGCATCACTCTCTTCGGCCTCTGCATCACTCTCTTAAGCCTCTGCTTACCTCTCTTGATCCTCTGCATCACTCTCTTGCGCCTCTGCATCACTCTCATGATCCTCTGCATCACTCGCTTGAGCCTCTGCATCACTCTCTTGAACCTCTACATCACACTCTTGAGCCTCTGCATCATTCTCTTGAGCCTCTGCATCCCTCTCTTAAGCCTCTACATCATTCTCTTGAGCCTCTGCATTACTCTTTTGAGCTTCTGCATCACTCTCTTAAGCCACTGCATCTCTCTCTTCACCCTCTGCATCACTCTCTTTAGCCTCTGCATCCCTCTCTGGAGCCTCAGCATCCCTCTCTTAAGCCTCTGCATCACTCTCTTGAGCCTCTGCATCCCTCTCTTGAACTCCTGCATCCCTCTCATGAGCCTCTGCATCCCTCTCTTGAACTCCTGCATCCCTCTCATGAGCCTCTGCATCACTCTATTCAGTCTTTGCATCACTCTCCTAAGCCTCTGCATCACTCTCTTGGGCCCCTGCATCCCTCTCTTGAGCCTCTCCATCACTCTCTTCATCCTCTGCATCCCTCTCTTGAGCATCTGCATCACTCTCCTGGGCCCCTGCATCCCTCTCCTAGCCTCTCCATCACTTTCCTGAGCCTCTGCATCAACCTCTTAAGCCTCTGCTTCACTATTTTGAGAGTCTGCATCACTTTCTTAAGCCTCTGCATCCCTTTCTTGAGCCTCTGCATCCCTCTCATGAACTCTTGCATCCCTCTCATGAGCCTCTGCATCCCTCTCCTGAGCCTTTGCATCCCTCTCTTGAGCCTCTGCATCCCTCTCTTGAGCCTCTGCATCCCTCTCTTAAGCCTCTGCATCACTCTCTTCAGCCTCTGCATCACTCTCCTTAGCTTCTGAATCACTCTCTTCAGCCTCTACATCCCTCTCTTGAGCCTCTGCATCACTCTCGTAAGGCTCTGCATCATTCTCTTGAGTCTCTGCATAACTCTCTTGAGTCTTTGCATCACTCTCTTGAGCCTCTGCATCCCTCTCTTGAGCCTCTGCATCACTTCTTAAGCCTCTGCATCACTCTCTTGGGCCCCTGCATCGCTCTCTTAGCCTCTCCATCACTTTCTTAGCCTCTCCATCACTTTCTTGAGCCTCTGCATCACCCTCTTAAGCCTCTGCATCCCTCTTTTGAGCCTCTGCATCACTTTCCTAAGCCTCTGCATCCCTTTCTTGAGCCTCTGCATCCCTCTCTTGAACTCCTGCATCCCTCTCATGAGCCTCTGCATCCCTCTCCTGAGCCTTTGCATCACTCTCTTATGCCTCTGCATCCCTCTATTGAGCCTCTGCATCCCTCTCTTCAGCCCCTGCATCCCTCTCTTGAGCCTCTGAATCCCTCTCTTAAGCCTCTGCATCACTCTCTTGAGCCTCTGTATCCGTCTCTTGAGCCTCTGCAACACTCTCTTCAGCCTCTGCATCACTCTCGTAAACCTCTGAATCTCTCTCTTGAGCCTCTCCATCAATCTCTTTAGCCCCTGCATCCCTCTATTGAGCCTCTGCATCCCTCTCTTGAGCCCCTGCATCCCTCTCTTGAGCCTCTGCATCCCTCTCTTAAACCTCTGCATCACTCTCTTGAGCTTCTGCATCACTCTCTTCATCCTCTGCATCCCTCTCTTGAGCATCTGCATCACTCACTTGGCCCCCTGCATCCCTCTCTTTAGCCTCTCCATCACTCTCTTGAGCCTCTGCATGACCCTCTTCAGCCTCTGCATCCCTATTTTGAGCCTCTGCATCACTTTCTTAAGCCTCTACATCACTTTCTTGAGCCTCTGCATCACTCTCTTGAACTCCTGCATCCCTCTCATTAGCCTCTGCATCCCTCTCCTGACCCTTTGCATCACTCTCGTAAGCCTCTGCATCCCTCTCTTGAGCCTCTGCTTCACTCTCGTAAGCCTCTGCATCACTCTACTGAGCCTCTGCATAACACTCTTCAGTCTCTGCATCACTCTCTTGAGCCTCTGCATCCCTCTCTTGAGCCTCTGCAACACTCTCTTGAGCCTCTGCATCACTCTCGTAAGCCTCTGCATCACTCTCTTGAGCCTCTGCATAACTCTCTTGATTCTCTGCATCACTCGCTTGAGGCTCTGCATCTCTCTCTCTTGAGCCTCTGCAACACTCTCTTCAGCCTCTGCATCACTTTCTTAAGCCTCTGCATCCCTCTCTTGAACTCCTGCATCCCTCTCATGGGCCTCTGCATCGCTCTCCTGAGCCTTTGCATCACTCTCTTAAGCCTCTGCATCCCTCTCTTGAGCCTCTGCATCACTCTCGTAAGCCTCTGCATCACTCTAATGAGCCTCTGCATAACTCTCTTGAGTCTCTGCATCACTCTCTTGAGCCTCTGCATCCCTCACTTAAACCTCTGCATCACTCTCTTGAGCTTCTGCATCCATCTCTTGAGCCTCTGAATCCCTCTCTTGAGCCACTGCACCACTCTCTCGAGCCTCTGCATCACTCTCTTCATCCTCTGCATCCCTCTCTTGAGCATCTGCATCACTCACTTTGCCCCCTGCATCCCTCTCTTTAGCCTCTCCATCACTCTCTTGAGCCTCTGCATGACCCTCTTAAGCCTCTGCATCCCTATTTTGAGCCTCTGCATTACTTTCTTAAGCCTCTATATCACACTCTTGAGCCTCTGCATCACTCTCTTGAGGCTCTGCATCACTCTCTTAAGCCTGTGCATCCCTCCCTTGATCCTCTGCATTCCTCTCTTGAGCCTCTATATCATTCTCTTGAGCCTCTGCATCTCTCTCTTAAGCCTCTACATCATTCTCTTGAGCCTCTGCATTACTGTTTTGAGCCTCTGCATCACTCTCTTAAGCCTCGGCATCTCTCTTAAGCCTCTGCATCTCTCTCTTCACTTTCTGCATCACTCTCTTTAGCCTCTGCATCCCTCTCTGGAGCCTCAGCATCCCTCTCTTGAGCCTCTGCATCATTCTCTTGAGCCTCTGCACCCCTCTCTTGAGCTCCTGCATCCCTCTCATGAGCCTCTGCATACTTCTCTTGAACTCCTGCATCCCTCTCATGAGCCTCTGCATCCCTCTATTCAGCCTTTGCATCACTTCTTAAGCCTCTGCATCACTCTCTTGGGCCCCTGCATCCCTCTCTTGATCCTCTCCATCACTTTCTTCATCCTCTGCATCCCTCTCTTGAGAATCTGCATCACTCTCTTGGGCCCCTGCATCGCTCTCTTAGCCTCTCCATCACTTTCTTGAGCCTCTGCATCACCCTCTTAAGCCTCTGCATCCCTCTTTTGAGCCTCTGCATCACTTTCCTAAACCTCTGCATCCCTTTCTTGAGCCTCTGCATCCCTCTCTTGAACTCCTGCATCCCTCTCATGAGCCTCTGCATCCCTCTCCTGAGCCTTTGCATCACTCTCTTATGCCTCTGCATCCCTCTATTGATCCTCTGCATCCCTCTCTTCAGCCCCTGCATCCCTCTCTTGAGCCTCTGCATCACTCTCGTAAGCCTCTGCATCACTCTAATGAGCCTCTGCATAACTCTCTTGAGTCTCTGCATCACTCTCTTGAGCTCTGCATCCCTCTCTTAAACCTCTGCATCACTCTCTTGAGCCTCTACATCCCTCTCTTGAGCCTCTGCATCACTCTCGTAAGCCTCTGCATCACTCTCTTGAGCCTCTGCATGACCCTCTTAAGCCTCTGCATCCCTATTTTGAGCCTCTGCATCACTTTCTTAAGCCTCTACATCACTTTCTTGAGCCTCTGCATCACTCTCTTGAACTCCTGCATCCCTCTCATGAGCCTCTGCATCCCTCTCCAGACCCTTTGCATCACTCTCGTAAGCCTCTGCATCCCTCTCTTGAGCCTCTGCTTCACTCTCGTAAGCTTCTGCATCACTCTACTGAGCCTCTGCATAACACTCTTGAGTCTCTGCATCACTCTCTTGAGCCTCTGCATCCCTCTCTTGAGCCTCTGCAACACTCTCTTGAGCCTCTGCATCACTCTCGTAAGCCTCTGCATCACTCTCTTGAGCCTCTGCATAACTCTCTTGATTCTCTGCATCACTCGCTTGAGGCTTTGCATCTCTCTCTTGAGCCTCTGCAACACTCTCTTCAGCCTCTGCATCACTTTCTTAAGCCTCTGCATCCCTCTCTTGAACTCCTGCTTCCCTCTCATGGGCCTCTGCATCGCTCTCCTGAGCCTTTGCATCACTCTCTTAAGCCTCTGCATCCCTCTCTTGAGCCTCTGCATCACTCTCGTAAGCCTCTGCATCACTCTAATGAGCCTCTGCATAACTCTCTTGAGTCTCTGCATCACTCTCTTGAGCTCTGCATCCCTCTCTTAAACCTCTGCATCACTCTCTTGAGCCTCTACATCCCTCTCTTGAGCCTCTGCATCACTCTCGTAAGCCTCTGCATCACTCTCTTGAGCCTCTGCATAACTCTCTTGAGTCTCTGCATCACTCTCTTGAGCCTCTGCATCCGTCTTTTGAGCCTCTGCAACACTCTCTTCAGCCTCTGCATCACTCTCTTAAGCCTCTGCATCCATCTCTTGAGCCTCTGCACCACTCTCTCGAGCCTCTGCATCACTCTCTTCATCCTCTGCATCCCTCTCTTGAGCATCTGCATCACTCACTTGGCCCCCTGCATCCCTCTCTTTAGCCTCTTCATCACTCTCTTGAGCCTCTGCATGACCCTCTTAAGCCTCTGCATCCCTATTTTGAGCCTCTGCATCACTTTCTTAAGCCTCTACATCACTTTCTTGAGCCTCTGCATCACTCTCTTGAACTTCTGCATCCCTCTCATGAGCCTCTGCATCCCTCGCCTGACCCTTTGCATCACTCTCGTAAGCCTCTGCATCCCTCTCTTGAGCCTCTGCATCACTCTCGTAAGCCTCTGCATCACTCTACTGAGCCTCTGCATAACACTCTTGAGTCTCTGCATCACTCTCTTGAGCCTCTTTATCCCTCTCTTGATTCTCTGCAACACTCTCTTGAGCCTCTGCATCACTCTCGTAAGCCTCTGCATCACTCTCTTGAGCCTCTGCATAACTCTCTTGATTCTCTGCATCACTCGCTTGAGGCTCTGCATCTCTCTCTTGAGCCTCTGCAACACTCTCTGCATCCTCTGCATCACTTTCTTAAGCCTCTGCATCACTCTCTTGAACTCCTGCATCCCTCTCATGAGCCTCTGCATCGCTCTCCTGAGCCTTTGCATCACTCTCTTAAGCCTCTGCATCACTCTCTTGAGCCTCTGCATCACTCTCGTAAGCCTCTGCATAACTCTCTTGAGTCTCTGCATCACTCTCTTGAGCCTCTGTATCCCTCTCTTGAGCCTCTGCAACACTCTCTTCAGCCTCTGCATCACTCTCGTAAGCCTCTGCATCACTCTCTTCGGCCTCTGCATCACTCTCTTAAGCCTCTGCTTACCTCTCTTGATCCTCTGCATCACTCTCTTGAGCCTCTGCATCACTCTCATGATCCTCTGCATCACTCGCTTGAGCCTCTGCATCACTCTCTTGAACCTCTACATCACACTCTTGAGCCTCTGCATCATTCTCTTGAGCCTCTGCATCCCTCTCTTAAGCCTCTACATCATTCTCTTGAGCCTCTGCATTACTCTTTTGAGCTTCTGCATCACTCTCTTAAGCCACTGCATCTCTCTCTTCACCCTGTGCATCACTCTCTTTAGCCTCTGCATCCCTCTCTGGAGCCTCAGCATCCCTCTCCTAGCCTCTGCATCACTTTCTTGAGCCTCTGCATCAACCTCTTAAGCCTCTGCATCACTATTTTGAGAGTCTGCATCACTTTCTTAAGCCTCTGCATCCCTTTCTTGAGCCTCTGCATCCCTCTCATGAACTCTTGCATCCCTCTCATGAGCCTCTGCATCCCTCTCCTGAGCCTTTGCATCCCTCTCTTGAGCCTCTGCATCTCTCTCTTGAGCCTCTGCATCCCTCTCTTAAGCCTCTGCATCACTCTCTTTAGCCTCTGCATCACTCTCCTTAGCTTCTGAATCACTCTCTTCAGCCTCTACATCCCTCTCTTGAGCCTCTGCATCACTCTCGTAAGGCTCTGCATCATTCTCTTGAGTCTCTGCATAACTCTCTTGAGTCTTTGCATCACTCTCTTGAGCCTCTGCATCCCTCTCTTGAGCCTCTGCAACACTCTCTTCTGCCTCTGCATCACTCTCTTAAGCCTCTGCATCCCTCTCCTGAACGCCTGCATCCCTCTCCTGAGCCTTTGCATAACTCTCTTAAGCCTCTGCATCCCTTTCTTCAGCCTCTGCATCACTCTCGTAAGCCTCTGCATCACTCTAATGAGCCTCTGCATAACTCTCTTGAGTCTCTGCATCACTCTCTTCAGCCTCTGTATCCCTCTCTTGAGCCTCTGCAACACTCTCTTCAGCCTCTGCAACACTCTCTTCAGCCTCTGCATCACTCTTGTATACCTCTGAATCACTCTCTTGAGCCTCTCCATCAATCTCTTGAGCCCCTGCATCCCTCTATTGAGCCTGTGCATCACTCTCTTGAGCATCGGCATCCTTCTCATAAGCCTCTGCATCACTCTCTTGAGCCTCTGCATCACTCTCTTAAGCCTCTGCTTACCTCTCTTGAGCCTCTGCATCACTCTCTTGAGCCTCTGCTTCACTCTCTTGAGCCTCTGCATCACTCTCTTGACCCTCTGCATCACTCGCTTGAGCCTCTGCATCCCTCTCTTAAGCCTCTGCATCACTCTCTTGAGCCACTGCATCACTTTCTTGAGCCTCTGCATCACTCTCTTGAGCCTCTGCATCACTCTCTTGAGCCTCTTCATCAATCTCTTGAGCCTCTGCAGCCCTCTCCTAAGCCTCTGCAACACTCTCTTCAGCCTCTGCATCACTCTCTTAAGCCTCTGCATCACTCTCTTCAGCCTCTGCATCACTCTCTTAAGCCTCTGCAACACTCTCTTCAGCCTCTGCATCACTCTCTTAAGCCTCTGCAACACTCTCTTCAGCCTCTGCATCACTCGCTTAAGCCTCTGCATCCCGCAATTGATTATCTGCATCACTCTCGTAAGCCTCTGCATCAGTCTCTTGAGCCTCTGCACAACACTTTTTAGCCTCTGCATCACTCTCTTGAGCCTCTGCATCTCTCTCCTGAGCCTCTGCAACACTCTCTTCAGCCTCTGCATCACTCTCTTAAGCCTCTTCATCACTCTCTTCGGCCTCTGCATCATTCTCTTAAGCCTCTGCTTACCTCTCTTGATCCTCGGCATCACTCTCTTGAGCCTCTGCATCACTCTCATGATATTCTGCATCACTCTCCTGAGACTCTGCATCACTCTCTTGAGCCTCTACATCACACTCTTGAGCCTCTGCATCACTCTCTTGAGCCTCTGCATCACTCTCTTAAGCCTCTGCATCCCTCCCTTGATCCTCTGCATCACTCTCTTGAGCCTCTGCATCATTCTCTTGAGCCTCTGCATCCCTCTCTTAAACCTCTACATCATTCTCATGAGCCTCTGCATTAATCTAAATAATACGAAACCTCGCTTTATGATTTGAATTTAAAATCCTCAAATATGGTAATATAGTGACTTTTTTCACGTTATTTTATGTTTTTATTGCATATATCGACGTTTCAGCCAGATTAGAACGTTTTACGTGTACATCTTCCATCGGTAATATAAACTGAAAATCAGAAACATTTTAGTTAATTTTAATGAAAACACATTGATTTTTATTATTTGTATTAGAAGCAACATCTTTATACGTCTTTTCTAGGGTCTAAAAAATGCGAAACGTCGCTTTATGATTCGAAGTTAAAATCCTCAAATTTGGTATACTAATGACTTTTTTCACGTTTTTTATGTAGTTTGATATTACGTAAATATATTAATTTTTACCAATATTTCGATACTATTTTATGTAGTATCACGATATGTGATTTGGCTTTCAAGTCTCAGATTTTCGCATAATATTGCATTTTAAGCAAGTTTTCTTGCATTTTGTTTTGTACTAAAAATCATCGAATTCAGCAATATTTTGACGTTTATCATCCCCTTTTCCTTTATGTGATATAAACAAAATATCATCGAATTAGGCAATATTTTGCCGTTTTTCCACGTTTTTGTGAATTTTCAGTTTATTGTTATTATTTCATTAAATATTCGAGAAAAATTATGCAAACACATAATTGATCAGATAATAACCTTAAATACTTCATTTTCAATCATCTATTTGTTTCTCGTTAAAATACTGAGTAAGATATTTAAAAGGGAAGAAGTTCTGATTTTATTGCATATATCGACGTTTCAGCCGGATTAGAACGGTTTTACGTGTACATCTTCCATCGGTAATATAAACCGAAAATCAGGAACATTTTAGTTAATTTTAATGAAAACACATTGATTTTTATCATTTGTATTGGAAGCAACATCTTTATACATCTTTTCTAGGGTCTAAAAAATACGAAACGTCGCACTATGATTCGAAGTTAAAATCCTCAAATTTGGTATAATAATGACTTTTTTCACGTATTTCATGTAGTTTGATATTACGTAAATAATAGTACATTTTTAACAATATTTCGATACTATTTCATGTAGTATCACGATATGTGATTTGGCCTTCATATATCAGATTTTCGCATAATATTGCATTTTAAGCAAGTTTTCTTGCATTTTGTTTCGTACTAAAAATTATCGAATTCAGCAATATTTTGACGTTTATCATCTCCTTTTCCTTTATGTGATATGAACAAAATATCATCGAATTAGGCAATATTTTGCTGTTTTTCTACGTTTTTGTGAATTTTCAGTTTATTGCTATTAATTCATTAAATATACGATAAAAATGATGCAAACACAAATTGATTAGAAATTAACCTTAAACACTTCATTTTCAATAAACTATTTGTTTCTCGTTAAAATACTGAGTAAGATATTGGAAAGGGGAGAAGTTCTGTTTTTATTGCATATATCGACGTTTCAGCCGGATTAGAGCGGTTTTACATGTACATCTTCCATCGGTAATATAAACGGAAAATCAGGAACATTTTAGTTAATTCTAATGAAAACACATTGATTTTTATCATTTGTATTTGAAACAACATTGTCATATGTCTTTTCTTGGATCTAAATAAAACGAAACCTCGCTCTATAATTTGAAGTTAAAATCCTTAAATATGGTAATATAGTGACTTTTTTCACGTTATTCATGTAGTGTGATTTTACGTATATATATTCGTTTTTACCAATATTTAGATACTACTTCATATTTTCTAACGATATGTGATTTGGCCTTCAACTCTCAAAATTTCGCAAATTTTGCATTTATAAGCATGTTTTCTTTCATTTTGTTTTGTACTAAAAATCATCGTATTTAGCAATATTTTGACCTTTATCATCCCCTTTTCCTTTATATGATTTAAACAAAATATCATCAAATTAGGCAATATTTTGCCGTTTTTCCACGTTTTTGTGAATTTTCAGTTTATTGTTATTATTTCATTAAATATACGAGAAAAATTATGCAAACACATAATTGATCAGAAAATAACCTTAAATACTTCATTTTCAATCATCTATTTGTTTCTCGTTAAAATACTGAGTAAGATATTGAAAAGGGGAGAAGTTCTGTTTTTATTGCATATATCGACGTTTCAGCCGGAATAGAACGGTTTTACGTGTACATCTTCCATCGGTAATATAAACCAAAAATCAGGAAAATTTTAGTTAATTTTAATGAAAACACATTGATTTTTATCATTTGTATTGGAAGCAACATCTTTATACGTGTTTTCTAGGGTCTAAAAAATACGAAACGTCGCTCTATGATACGAAGTTAAAATCCTCAAATTTGGTATAATAATGACTTTTTTCACGTTTTTCATGTAGTTTGATATTACGTAAATATATTCATTTTTAACAATATTTCGATACTATTTTATGTAGTATCACGATATGTGATTTGGCCTTCAAATCTCAGATTTTTGTTGTTGGGTGGTGTGGTGTTGAGAGGGGGTGTTTGTGGTGTGGTGTTGAGAGGGGGTGTTGGGTAGGGTGGTGTTGAGAGGGGGTGGTGTTGAGAGGGAGGTGTTGGGAGGTGTGTTATTGAGTGGTGTGGTGTTGAGACGGGGTGTTGGGTTGTGTGGTGTTGTTTAGGGTGGTGTTGAGAGGGGTTGTTGTTTAGGGTGGTGTTGAGAGGGGGTGTTGGATGTGGTGGTGTTGAGAGGGGGTGTTGGGTGGTGTGGTGTTCAGACGGGGTGTTGGGTGGGGTGCTGTTGAGAGGTGGTGTGGGGAGGAGGTGTTGGGTGGTGTGGTGTTGAGAGTGGGTGTTGGGTGTTGTGGTGTTGAGAGGGGGTGTTAGATGGTGTGCTGTTGAGAGGGGGTGTTGGGTGGGGTGGTGTTGAGAGTGGGTGTTCGATGGTGTTGTATTGAGAGGTGGTGTTGGGTGGGGTGGTGTTGAGAGGGGGTGTTAGATCGTGTGGTGTTGAGAGGGGGTTTTGGGTGGTGTGGTGTTGAGAAGGGGTGTTGGGTGGTGTGGTGTTGAGAGGGAGGCGTTGAGTGGTGTAGTGTTGAGAAGGGGTGTTGGATGGTATTGGGTTGAGAGGGGGTGTTGGGTTGGGTAGTGTTGAGAGGGGGTGTTGGATGGTGTGGTGTTGAGAGGGGGTGTTGGGTGGGGAGGATTTGAGAGGGGGTGTAGGGTGGGGTGGTGTTGAGAAGGGAGTGTTGGGTGGTGTGGTGTTGAGAAGGAGGTGTTGGGTGCTGTGGTGTTGAGAGGAAGGTGTTGGGTGGTGTGGTGTTGAGAGGGAGGTGTTTGGTGGTGCGGTGTTGAGAGGGGGGTGTTGGTGATGTGGTGTTGGGTGGGGTGGTGTTGAGAGGGGGTGGTGTTGAGAGGGAGGTGTGTTGTTGGTTGGTGTTGTGTTGAGACGGGGTGTTGGGTTGTGTGGTGTTGATAGGGGGTGTTGTTTAGGGTGGTGTTGAGAAAGGGTGTTGGATGGGGTTGTGGTGAGAGGGGGTGTTGGGTTGTGTGGTGCTGAGGGGGAAGTGTTGGGTGGTGTGGTGTTGAGAGGGAGGTGTTTGGTGGTGTGGTGTTAAGAGGGGGTGTTGGGTGGTGTGGTGTTCAGAGGGGATGTTGGGTGAGATGCTGTTGAGAGTGGGTGGTGTGGAGAGGGGGTGTTGGGTGGTGTTGTGTTGAGAGTGGGTGTTGGGTAGTGTGGTGTTGAGAGGGGGGTATTGGGTGGTGTGGTGTTGAGAGGGAGGTGTTGGGTGGCGTGGTTTTGAGAGGGGGTGTTGGTTGGTGTGGTGTTCAAACGGGGTGTTGAGTGGGGTGCTGTTGAGAGGAGGTGGTATAGAGAGGGGGTGTGGGATGGTGGGGTGTGGAGAGGGGGGTGTTGGATGGTGTGGTGTTGAGAGGGGGTGTTGGATGGTGTGGTGTTGAGAGGGGGTGTTGGTTGGGGTGGTGTTGAAAGGGGGTGTTCGATGGTGTTGTGTTGAGAGGGGGTGTTGGTTGGGGTGGTGTTGAGAGGGGGTGTTGGGTGGTGTGGTGTTGAAAATGGGTGTTGGGTGGTGTGGCGTTGAGAGGGAGGCGTTGAGTGGTGTAGTGTTGAGAGGGGGTGTTGGATGGTGTTGTGTTGAGTGGGGGTGTTGGGTGGGGTGCTGTTGAGAAGGGAGTGTTGGGTGGTGTTGTGTTGGGTGGTGTGGTGTTGGGTGGTGTGGTGTTAGGTAGTGTGGTGTTGAGAGGGAGGTGTTGGGTGGTGTGGTTTTGAGAGGGGGTGTTGGGTGGTGTGGTGTTGAGAGGGGGTGTTGGGTAGGGTGCTGTTGAGAGGGGGTGGTGTGGAGAGGGGGTGTTGGGTGGTGTGGTGTTGAGATTGGGTGCTGGGTGGTGTGGTGTTGAGAGGGGGTGTTTGGTCGGGTGGTGTTGAGAGGGGGTGTTCGATGGTGTTGTGTTGAGAGGGGGGTGTTGGACGGTGTAGTGTTGAGAGGGGGTGTTGGATGGCGTGGTGTTGAGAGGGGGTGTTGGGTGGTATGGTGTTGAGAGGGAGGTGTTGGGTGGTGTGGTGTTGAGAGAGCGTGTTGGGTGGTGTCGTGTTGAGAGGGAGGTGTTGGGTGGTGTGGTGTTGCGAGGGGGGTGTTGGGTGGTGTGGTGTTGAGAAGGGGTGTTAGATGGTGTGGTGCTGAGAGGGGGTGTTGGGTGATATGGTGTTGTGAAGGAGGTGTTGGGTGGTGTGGTGTTGAGAGGGGGTGTTGGATGGTATGGTGTTGAGAGGGGGTGTTGGGTGGTGTGGTGTTGAGAGGGGGTGTTGGGTGGTGTGGTGTTGAGAGGGAGGTGTTGGGTGGTGTGGTGTGGAGAGGGTGATGTTGGTGGTGGTTGGTGTTGAGAGGGGGTGTTGGGTGGTGTTGAGAGGGAGGTGGTGGGTGGTGTGTTGTTGAGGGGGGGTGTTGGGTGGCATGGTGTTGAGAGGGAGGTGTTGGGTAGTGTGGTGTTGAGAGGGGGTGTTGGGTGGTGTGGTGTTGAGAGGGAAGTGTTGGGTGGTGTGGTGTTGAGAGGGGGGTGTTTGGTGATGTGTTGTTGAGTGGGAGGTGTTGAATGGTGGTGTTGAGAGGGGGTGTTGGGTGGTGTGTTGTTGAGAGGGGGTGTTGGGTGGAGTGGTGTTGAGAGGGGGTGTTGGGTGGTGTGGTGTTGAGAGGGGGTGTTTGTGGTGTGGTGTTGAGAGGGGGTGTTGGGTAGGGTGGTGTTGAGAGGGGGTGGTGTTGAGAGGGAGGTGTTGGGAGGTGTGTTGTTGAGTGGTGTGGTGTGGAGACGGGGTGTTGGGTTGTGTGGTGTTGTTTAGGGTGGTGTTGAGAGGGGTTGTTGTTTAGGGTGGTGTTGAGAGGGGGTGTTGGATGGGGTGGTGTTGAGAGGGGGTGTTGGGTGGTGTGGTGTTCAGACGGGGTGTTGGGTGGGGTGCTGTTGAGAGGTGGTGTGGGGAGGAGGTGAGGGTGTGGCCTCTTGAGGGTGTAGCAGCTTGAGGGTGTAGCCGGTTGAGGGTGTAGCCGCTTGAGGGTGTAGTAAGTTGATTGTGTAGCCGGGTGAGGGTGTAGCAGGGTGAGAGAGTAGCCGCTTGACGGTGTAGCCGCTTGAGGGTGTAGCAAGTTGACTGTGTAGCTGGGTGAGAGTGTAGCCGGGTGAGGGTGTAGCAGATTGAGGGTGTAGCCGGTTGTGGGCGTAACAAATTGAGGGTGTAGCCGGTTAAAGGTGTAGCAGGGTGAGAGAGTAGCCAGGTGAGGGTGTAGCAGGGTGAGAGTGTAGCCGGGTGAGGGTATAGAAGGTGAGAGTGTAGCCGGGTGAGGGTGTAACAGGGTGAGGGTGTAGCCGCTTGAGGGTGTAGCAAGTTGATTGTGTAGCCGGGTGAGAGTGTATCCGGGTGAGGGTGTAGCAGATTGAGGGTGTAGCCGGTTGTGGGCGTAACAAATTGAGGGTGTAGCCGGTTAAAGGTGTAGCAGGGTGAGAGAGTAGCCGGGTGAGGGTGTAGCAGGGGGAGAGTGTAGCCGGGTGAGGGTGTAGAAGGTGAGGGTGTAGCAGGGTGAGTTTGTAGTGGGTGAGAGTGTAGCCGGGTGAGAGTGGTTATCTTGAGGTTGTCTTGAGATGATTTCGGGGCTTTTTAATGTCCCCGCGGCCCGGTCCTCGACCAGGCCTCCTTCCCCAGGAAGTAGCCTGTGACAGCTGACTAACACCCAGGTACGTATTTCACTGCTAGGTAACAGGGGCATAGGGTGAAAGAAACTCTGCCCATTGTTTCTCGCTGGCGCCAGAGATCGAACTCAGGACCACAGGATCCCAACTCCAGCATGCTGTCCTCTCGGCCGACCGGCTCCCCTGTAGTAGTGTAGCAGGGTGAGAGTGTAACCGGGTGAGGATGTAAAGGGTGAGAGTGTAGCCGGGTGAGGGTGTAACAGGGTGAGGGTGTAGAGGGTGCGAGGGTTGCCGGGTGAGGGTGTACAGGGTGAGGGTGTAGCAGGGTGAGAGCGTAGCCGGGTGAGGATGTAGAGGGTGAAAGTGTAGCCGGGTGAGGGTGTAACAGGGTGAGGGTGTAGAGGGTGCGAGGGTAGCCGGGTGAGGGTGTACAGGGTGAGGGTGTAGCAGGGTGAGAGTGTAGCCGGGTGAGGATGTAGAGGGTGAGAGTGTAGCCGGGTGAGGGTGTAGCGGGTGTGTGTAGACAAGTAGAGCATTTAAAAGACTTGGGTGAACTCTCACAGGATGCGGTCAAACCGTCAGAGTTTCATCCAATGTGCAATATTTTAGTTTATTAATATATCTTAATATATGTACATTTGTTCCAACATATATTACAAGACTGCAAGGAAAATACTTATTACACAGTTTAAAATGATTATCTTGCTATAAATTACTTATGTTGGGATTTAAGTTAAAATAAATATTTACAAAAAAATGGCAGCTGAGCAAAATGGAGAAGTTACCGGCAGGTCAAACTGTTCCCCCCTCAGCTGTCTCCAGCCCTGGCAGGACACTAACACACCCTCCTCTGGTTGGTAAGAACTGAAAACCACCACACACACCACCACCACTACAACCCACTACCAACACCACCCTCTCAACACCACACCACCCAACACCCCCTCTCAACACCACTCCACCCAACACCCCCTCTCAACAACACACCACCCAACACCCCCTCTCAACACCACCATTCAACACCTCCCACTCAACAACACATCACCAAACACCCCCCTCTCAACACCACACCACCCAACACTTCCCTCTCAACACCACACCACCCAACACCCCCTCTCAACACCACACTACCCAACACCTCCCTCTCAACACCATGCCACCCAACACCCCCCCTCAACAACACACCACCCACCACCTCCCTCTCAACACCACCCAACACCCCCTCTCAACACCAACCACCACCAACACCACCCTCTCCACACCACACCACCCAACACCTCCCTCTCAACACCACACCACCCAACACCCCCTCTCAACACCACACCACCCAACACCCCCTCTCAACACCATACCATCCAACACCCCCTCTCAACACCACACCACCCAACACCTCCCTCACAACACCATATCACCCAACACCCCCTCTCAGCACCACACCATCTAACACCCCTTCTCAACACCACACCACCCAACACCACACCACCCAACACCCCCCTCGCAACACCACACCACCCAACACCTCCCTCTCAACACGACACCACCCAACACGCTCTCTCAACACCACACCACCCAACACCTCCCTCTCAACACCATACCACCCAACACCCCCTCTCAACACCCCGCCATCCAACACCCCCTCTCAACACTACACCGTCCAACACCCCCCTCTCAACACAACACCATCGAACACCCCCTCTCAACACCACCAGACCAAACACCCCCTCTCAACACCACACCACCCAGCACCCAATCTCAACACCACACCACCCAACACCCCCTCTCCACACCACCCCCTCTCAACAGCACCCTACCCAACACCCCCTCTCAACACCACACCACCCAACACCCCCTCTCAAAACCACACCACACAACACCTCCCTCTCAACACCACACCACCTAACACCACACCACCCAACACCACACCACCCAACACAACACCACCCAACACTCCCTTCTCAACAGCACCCCACCCAACACCCCCACTCAACACAACACCATCCAACACCCCCTCTCAACACTACACCACTCAACGCCTCCCACTCAACACCACACCACCCAACACCCATTTTCAACACAACACCATCCAACACCCCTTCTCAACACCACCCCAACCAACACCCCCTCTCAACACAACACCATCGAACACCCCCTTTCAACACCACCCCACCCAATACCCCCCTCTCAACACCACACCATCCAACACCCCCTCTCAACACCACACCATCCAACACCCCATCTCCACACCACACCATCCAACACCCCCTCTCAATACCACCTCCTCTCAACAGCACCCCACTCAACACCCCGTTTGAACACCACACCAACCAACACCCCCTCTCAAAACCACGCCACCCAACACCTCCCTCTCAACACCACACCACCCAACACCCCCCTCTCAACACCACACTACCCAACACCCACTCTCAACACAACACCACCCAACACCCCCTCTCCACACCACCCACTCTCAACAGCATCTCACCCAACATCCCCTCTGAACACCACACCACCCATCACCCCCTCTTAACACCACACCACCAAACACCTCCCTCTCAACACCACACCACCCAACACTTCCCCCTCAGCACCACACAACCCAACACCCCCTCTCACCACCACCCCATCCAACACCCTTTCTCAACACCACCCTAAACAACACCCCCTATCAACACCACACAACCCAACACCCCGTCTCAACACAACACCAACCAACAACACACCTCCCTTTCAACACCACCCCCTCTCAACACCACCCCACCCAACACCCCCATTCAACACCACACCACCAACACCCCCTCTCAACACCGCACCACCAAACACCTCCCTCTCAACACCACACCACCCAACACCTTCCTCTCAACACCACAGCAATCAACTCCTCCTTCTCAACACCACACCACCCAACACTCCCTTCTCAACACCACCCCTCCCTACACCCCCTCTCAAATCCTCCCCACCCAACACCCCCTCTCAACACCACACCATCCAACACCCCCTCTCAACACCACCCAACCCAACACCCCCTCTCAACCCAATACCATCCAACACCCCTTCTCAACACTACACCACTCAACGCCTCCCTCTCAACACCACACCACCCAACACCCCTTCTCAACACCACACCACCCAATACCCTCTCTCAACACCACACCATCTAACACCCCCTCTCAACACCACCCCACCCAACACCACCTCTCAATACAACACCATCGAACACCCCTTCTCAACACCACCCTAAACAACAACCCCTCTCAACACCACCCTAAACAACACCACACAACCCAACACCCCGTCTCAATACCACACCACTCAACAACACACCTCCCAACACCTCCCTCTCAACACCACCCCCTCTCAACACCACCCTACCCAACACCCCCTCTCAACACCACACCACAAACACCCCCTCTCAACACCACACCACCCAACAACAAAAATCTGAGATTTGAAGGCCAAATCACATATCGTGATACTACATAAAATAGTATCGAAATATTGTTAAAAATGAATATATTTACGTAATATCAAACTACATGAAAAACGTGAAAAAATTCATTATTATACCAAATTTGAGGATTTTAACTTCGAATCATAGAGCGACGTTTCGTATTTTTTAGACCCTAGAAAACACGTATAAAGATGTTGCTTCCAATACAAATGATAAAAATCAATGTGTTTTCATTAAAATTAACTAAAATTTTCCTGATTTTCGGTTTATATTACCGATGGAAGATGTACACGTAAAACCGTTCTAATCCGGCTGAAACGTCGATATATGCAATAAAATCAGAACTTCTTCCCTTTTCAATATCTTACTCAGTATTTTAACGAGAAACAAATAGATGATTGAAAATGAAGTATTTAAGGTTATTATCTGATCAATTATGTGTTTGCATCATTTTTCTCGTATATTTAATGAAATAATAACAATAAACTGAAAATTCACAAAAACGAGGAAAAACGGCAAAATATTGCATAATTCAGTGATATTTTGTTTATATCACATAAAGGAAAAGGGGATGATAAACGTCAAAATATTGCTGAATTCGATGATTTTTAGTACGAAACAAAATGCAAGAAAACTTGCTTAAAATGCAATATTATGCGAAAATCTGAGACTTGAAGGCCAAATCACATATCGTGATACTACATAAAATAGTATCGAAATATTGGTAAAAAATGAATATATTTACGTAATATCAAACTACATAAAAAACGTGAAAAAAGTCATTATTATACCAAATTTGAGGATTTTAACTTCGAATCATAGAGCGACGTTTCGTATTTTTTAGACCCTAGAAAACACGTATAAAGATGTTGCTTCCAATACAAATGATAAAAATCAATGTGTTTTCATTAAAATTAACTAAAATTTTCCTGATTTTTGGTTTATATTACCGATGGAAGATGTACACGTAAAACCGTTCTAATCCGGCTGAAACGTCGATATATGCAATAAAAACAGAACTTCTCCCCTTTTCAATATCTTACTCAGTATTTTAACGAGAAACAAATAGATGATTGAAAATGGAGTATTTAAGGTTATTTTCTGATCAATTATGTGTTTGCATAATTTTTCTCGTATATTTAATGAAATAATAACAATAAACTGAAAATTCACAAAAACGTGGAAAAACGGCAAAATATTGCCTAATTTGATGATATTTTGTTTAAATCACATAAAGGAAAAGGGGGATGATAAAGGTCAAAATATTGCTAAATTCGATGATTTTTAGTACAAAACAAAATGAAAGAAAACATGCTTATAAATGCAAAATTTGCGAAATTTTGAGAGTTGAAGGCCAAATCACATATCGTTAGAAAACATGAAGTAGTATCGAAATATTGGTAAAAACGAATATATATACGTAAAATCACACTATATGCATAACGTGAAAAAAGTCACTATAATACCATATTTGAGGATTTTAACTTCAAATCATAGAGCGAGGTTTCGTTTTATTTAGATCCAAGAAAAGACATATGACAATGTTGTTTCAAATACAAATGATAAAAATCAATGTGTTTTCATTAGAATTAACAAAAATGTTCCTGATTTTCCGTTTATATTACCGATGGAAGATGTACACGTAAAACCGCTCTAATCCGGCTGAAACGTCGATATATGCAATAAAAACAGAACTTCTCCCCTTTCTCAGTATTTTAACGAGAAACAAATAGTTGATTGAAAATGAAGTGTTTAAGGTTAATTTCTAATAAATTATGTGTTTGCATCATTTATATCGTTTTTTTAATGAATTAATAGCAATAAACTGAAAATTCACAAAAACGTGGAAAAACTGCAAAATATTGCCTAATTTCATGACATTTTGTTTATATCACATAAAGGAAAAGGGGATGATAAACGTCAAAACATTGCTGAATTCGATGATTTTTAGTACGAAACAAAATGCAAGAAAACTTGCTTAAAATGCAATATTATGCGAAAATCTGATATTTGAAGGCCAAATCACATATCGTGATACTACATGAAATAGTATCGAAATATTGTTAAAAATGTACTATTATTTACGTAATATCAAACTACATGATATACGTGAAAAAATTCATTATTATACCAAATTTGAGGATTTTAACTTCGAATCACAGTGCGACGTTTCGTATTTTTTAGACCCTAGAAAAGATGTATAAAGATGTTGCTTCCAATACAAATGATAAAAATCAATGTGTTTTCATTAAAATTAACTAAAATGTTCCTGATTTTCGGTTTATATTACAGATGGAAGATGTACACGTAAAACCGTTCTAATCCGGCTGAAACGTCGATATATGCAATAAAATCAGAACTTCTTCCCTTTTCAATATCTTACTCAGTATTTTAACGAGAAACAAATAGATGATTGAAAATGAAGTATTTAAGGTTATTATCTGATCAATTATGTGTTTGCATAATTTTTCTCGTATATTTAATGAAATAATAACAATAAACTGAAAATTCACAAAAACGTGGAAAAACGGCAAAATATTGCCTAATTCGATGATATTTTGTTTATATCACATAGAGGAAAAGGGGATGATAAACGTCAAAATATTGCTGAATTCGATGATTTTTAGTACGAAACAAAATGCAAGAAAACTTGCTTAAAATGCAATATTATGCGAAAATCTGAGACTTGAAGGCCAAATCACATATCGTGATACTACATAAAATAGTCTCGAAATATTGGTAAAAATGAATATAT
Organism: Procambarus clarkii; assembly: GCF_040958095.1. Classification (NCBI taxonomy): domain Eukaryota; kingdom Metazoa; phylum Arthropoda; class Malacostraca; order Decapoda; family Cambaridae; genus Procambarus; species Procambarus clarkii. Next base: position 44,131,737 of record NC_091179.1, on the reverse strand, counting down.
TTACGTAATATCAAACTACATAAAAAACGTGAAAAAAGTCATTATTATACCAAATTTGAGGATTTTAACTTCGAATCATAAAGCGACGTTTCGCATTTTTTAGACCCTAGAAAAGACGTATAAAGATGTTGCTTCCAATACAAATGATAAAAATCAATGTGTTTTCATTCAAATTAACTAAAATGTTTCTGATTTTCGGTTTATATTACCGATGGAAGATGTACACGTAAAACGTTCTAATCTGGCTGAAACGCCGATATATGCAATAAAAACATAAAATACCGTGAAAAAAGTCACTATATTACCATATTTGAGGATTTTACTTCAAATCATAAAGCGAGGTTTCGTATTATTTAGATTAATGCAGAGGCTCATGAGAATGATGTAGAGGCTTAAGAGAGGGATGCAGAGGCTCAAGAGAATGATGCAGAGGCTCAAGAGAGTGATGCAGAGGATCAAGGGAGGGATGCAAAGGCTTAAGAGAGTGATGCAGAGGCTCAAGAGAGTGATGCAGAGGCTCAAGAGTGTGATGTAGAGGCTCAAGAGAGTGATGCAGAGTCTCAAGAGAGTGATGCAGAATATCATGAGAGTGATGCAGAGGCTCAAGAGAGTGATGCAGAGGATGAAGAGAGGTAAGCAGAGGCTTAAGAGAATGATGCAGAGGCCGAAGGGAGTGATGAAGAGGCTTAAGAGAGTGATGCAGAGGCTGAAGAGAGTGTTGCAGAGGCTCAGGAGAGATATGCAGAGGCTCAAGAGAGTGATGCAGAGGCTAAAAATTGTTGTGCAGAGGCTCAAGAGACTGATGCAGAGGCTTACGAGAGTGATGCAGATAATCAATTGCGGGATGCAGAGGCTTAAGCGAGTGATGCAGAGGCTGAAGAGAGTGTTGCAGAGGCTTAAGAGAGTGATGCAGAGGCTGAAGAGAGTGTTGCAGAGGCTTAAGAGAGTGATGCAGAGGCTGAAGAGAGTGATGCAGAGGCTTAAGAGAGTGATGCAGAGGCTGAAGAGAGTGTTGCAGAGGCTTAGGAGAGGGCTGCAGAGGCTCAAGAGATTGATGAAGAGGCTCAAGAGAGTGATGCAGAGGCTCAAGAGAGTGTTGCAGAGGCTCAAGAAAGTGATGCAGTGGCTCAAGAGAGTGATGCAGAGGCTTAAGAGATGGATGCAGAGGCTCAAGCGAGTGATGCAGAGGGTCAAGAGAGTGATGCAGAGGCTCAAGAGAGTGATGCAGAGGCTCAAGAGAGTGATGCAGAGGTTCAAGAGAGGTATGCAGAGGCTTAAGAGAGTGATGCAGAGGCTCAAGAGAGTGATGCAGAGGCTTATGAGAGGGATGCAGATGCTCAAGAGAGTGATGCACAGGCTCAAGAGAGGGATGCAGAGGCTCAAGAAAGTGATTAAGAGGATTACGAGAGTGATGCAGAGGCTTATAGAGTGATGCAGAGGCTTAAGAGAGGGATGCAGAGGCTGAAGAGAGTGATGCAGAGGCTTAAGAGAGGGATGCAGAGCTCAAGAGAGTGATGCAGAGGCTGAAGAGAGTGATGCAGAGGCTTAAGAGAGGGATGCAGAGGCTCAAGAGAGGGATGCAGGGGCTCAAGAGAGGGATTCAGAGCCTCAATAGAGGGATGCAGGGGCTCAAGAGATTGATGGAGAGGCTCAAGAGAGTGATGCAGAGGCTTACGAGAGTGATGCAGAGGCTCAAGAAAGGGATGCAGAGGCTTAAGAGAGTTATGCAAAGGCTCAGGAGAGGGATGCAGAGGCTCATGAGAGAGATGCAGAGGCTCATGAGAGGGATGCAGGAGTTCAGGAGTGGGATGCAGAAGCTTAAGAGAGTGATGCAGAGGCTGAAGAGAGTGTTGCAGAGGCTGAAGAGAGGGATGCAGAGGCTGAAGAGAGTGATGCAGAGGCTTAAGAGAGTGATGCAGAGGCTCAAGAAAGTGATGCAGTGGCTCAAGAGAGTGATGCAGAGGCTTAAGAGAGGGATGCAGAGGCTCAAGCGAGTGATGCAGAGGGTCAAGAGAGTGATGCAGAGGCTCAAGAGAGTGATGCAGAGGCTCAAGAGAGGTATGCAGAGGCTTTAGAGAGTGACGCAGAGGCTCAAGAGAGTGATGCAGAGACTGATGCAGAAAAAAGTCATCGAATTCAGCAATATTTTGACGTTTATCATCCCCTTTTCCTTTATGTGATATAAACAAAATATCATCGAATTAGGCAATATTTTGCTGTTTTTCCACGTTATTGTGAATTTTCAGTTTATTGCTATTAATTCATTAAATATACGATAAAAATGATGCAAACACATAATTGATTAGAAATTAACCTTAAACACTTGATTTTCAATTAGCTATTTGTTTCTCGTTAAAATACTGAGTAAGATATTGGAAAGGGGAGAAGTTCTGTTTTTATTGCATATATCGACGTTTCAGCCGGATTAGAGCGGTTTTACGTGTACATCTTCCATCGGTAATATATACGGAAAATCAGGAACATTTTAGTTAATTCTAATGAAAACACATTGATTTTTATCATTTGTATTTGAAACAACATTGTCATAGGTCTTTTCTTGGATCTAAGTAATACGAAACCTCGCTCTATGATTTGAAGTTAAGATCCTCAAATATGGTAATATAGTGACTTTTTTCACGTTATTCATGTAGTGTAATTTTACGTATATATATTCGTTTTTACCAATATTTCGATACTACTTCATGTTTTCTCACGATATGTGATTTGGCCTTCAAATCTCAGAATTTCGCAAATTTTGCATCTTTAAGCAAGTTTTCTTGCACTTTGTTTTGTACTAAAAATCATCGAATTTAGCAATAATTTTACCTTTTTTCATCCCCTTTTCCTTTATGTGATTTAAACAAAATATCATCGAATTAGGCCGTTTTTCCACGTTTTTGTGAATTTTCAGTTTATTGTTATTAATTCATTATATATACGATAAAAATTATGCAAACACATAATTGATCAGAAAATAACCTTAAATACTTCATTTTCAATCATCTATTTGTTTCTCGTTAAAATACTGAGTAGGATATTGAAAAGGGGAGAAGTTCTGTTTTAATTGCATATATCGACGTTTCAGCCGGATTAGAACGGTTTTATGTGTACATCTTCCATCGGTAATATAAACCGAAAATCAGGAACATTTTAGTTAATTTTAATGAAAACACATTGATTTTTATCATTTGTATAAATGATAAAAGGCTTAAGAGAAGGATGCAGAGGCTGAAGAGAATGATGCAGAGGCTTAAGAGAGGGATGCAGAGGCTTAAGAGAGGGATGCAGAGGCTCAAGAGAGTGATTGAGAGGCTCAAGAGAGCGATGCAGAGGCTCAACAGAGTGATTCAAAGACTTACGAGAGTGATGCAGAGGCTTAAGAGAGGGATGCAGAGGCTCATGAGTTGGATGCAGAGGCTCAAGAGAGGGATGCAGAGGCTCAAGAGAGGGATGCAGAGGCTCTTGAGAGTGATGCAGAGGCTCAAGAGAGGGATGCAGAGGCTGAAGAGAGTGTTGCAATAGCTCAAGAGAGGGATGCAGAGGCTCATGAGAGGAAAATGTGATAATTCGCCGCTCTCAATAATTGGCATATTTTCCGTATAAAATGTAATCATTTCAAACTGCGAATACGTGCAGAGAGCCAGAATTTGGCTACAAAATATAGCTCAAGGGTCGAATTTGGGATGTTTGGGATATTTTGAAAACTGCAGGGGGGTTTGGCCAAAATGTGACCCATCGCTCCTCTGCTGCAAAATCCATATACAAAAAATATGCTAATTACTGAGAGCAGCGATGGATCACATTTTGCATAAAACCCTCCCTGCAGATTTCAAAATATCCCCAGCATCCCAAATTCGACCCTTGAGCCATATTTTGGAGCCAAATTCTGGCTCTCTGCACGTATTCGCAGTTTGAAATTTCGACTTTTTACGCCGAAAAAATGCCATTTACTGAGAGCAGCGATGGATCACATTTTGCCCAAACCCTCCCTGCACTTTTCAAAAAATCCAAAACATCCAAAAGTCGACCCTTGAGCCATATTTCGAAGCCAAATTCCTGCTCTCTGCACGTATTCCCAGTTTAAAATTAAGACTTTTTATAACGAAAATATGCCAATTACTGAAAGCGGCGATGGATCACATTTTGCCCAAACCCTCCCTGCAGTTTTCAAAATATCGCAAACATCCCAAATTCGACCCTTGAGCTGTATTTTGGAGAAAAATTCTGGCTCTCTGCACGTATTCCCAGTTTGAAATTACGAATTTTTATACCGAAAATATGCCAATTACTGAAAGCGGCGATGGATCACATTTTGCCCAAACCGTCCCTGCAGTTTTCAAAATATCTCAAACATCCCAAATTCGACCTTTGAGCTATATTTTGGAGCCAAATTCTGGCTCTCTGCACGTATTCCCAGTTTGAAAATACGACTTTTTATACTGAAAATATGCCAATCACTGAGAGCAGCGATGTGTCACATTTTGCCCAAACCTCCCTGCAGCTTTCAAAATATCCCAAACATTCCAAATTCGACGCTTGAGACATATTTTGGAGTCAAATTCGGGTTCTCTGCACGTATTTGCAGTTTAAATTTATTTCATTTTATACCGACAATATGCCAATTACTGAGAGCGGCGATGGGTCACATTTTGCCCAAACCCCAATGCAGTTTTCAAAATATCACAAACATCCCAAATTCGACCCTTGAGCTATATTTTGGACCCAAATTCTGGCTCTCGTACGTATTCCCAGTTTGAAATTACGAATTTTTATCCTGAAAATATTCCAATCACTGAAAGCAGCGATGGGTCACATTTTGCCCAAACCCCCCTGCAGTTTTCAAAATATCCCAAACATCCCAAATTCGGCGCTTGAGACATATTTTGTAGTCAAATTCGGGCTCTTTGCACGTATTCGCAGTTTGAAATTATTTAACTTTATTCCGACAATATGCCAATTAATGAGAGCGGCGATGGGTCACATTTTGCCCAAACCCCCCTGCAGTTTTCAAAATATCGCAAACATCCCAAATTCGACCCTTGAGCTATATTTTGGAGCCAAATTCTGGCTGTCTGCAAGTATTCGCAGTTTGAAATTACGACTTTTTATACCGAAAGAATGCCAATTACTGAGAGCAGCTATGTATGACATTTTGCCCAAACCCTCCCTGCAGTTTTCAAAATACCCCAAACATCCCAAATTCGACCCTTGATCGTAATTTTAGAGCCAAATTCTGACTCTCTGCACGTATTCGCAGTTTGAAATTACGAATTTTTATACTGAAAATAAGTCAATAATTAAAAGCAGCGATAGGTCACATTTTGCCAAAACCCCCGTGCAGTTTTCAAAATTTTCCAAACATCCCAAATTCGAGCCTTGAGCTATATTTTGTAACCAAATTCTGGCTCTCTGCACGTATTCGCAGTTTGAAATGACTACTTTTTATACGGAAAATAAGCCAATTATTGAGCGCGGCGAAGGATCACATTTTGCAGAGAGTGATGCAGAGGCTGAAGAGAGTGATGCAGAGGCTTAAGAGAGGGATGCAGAGGTTCAAGAGAGGGATGCCGAGGCTCAAGAGAGGGATGCAGAGGCTCAAGAGAAGGATGCAGAGGCTCAAGAGAGGGATGCAGAGGCTCTTGATAGTGATGCAGAGGCTCAAGAGAGGGATGCAGAGGCTCATGTGAGGGATGCAGGAGTTCAAGAGAGGGATGCAGAGGCTGAAGAGAATGATGCAGAGGCTGAATTTTGGAGCCAAATTCTGGCTGTCTGCACGTATTCGCAGTTTGAAATTTCGACTTTTTATACCGAAAAAATGCCAATTACTGAGAGCGGCGATGGATCACCTTTTGCCCAAACCCTAACTGCAATTATTAAAATATCCAAAACATAACAAATTCGACGCTTGAGCAATATTTTTTAGCCAAATTCTGGCTCTCTGCACGTATTCGCAGTTTGAAATTACGACTTTTTATACCGAAAATATACCAATTACTGAAAGCACTCCCAATTAATGAAAGCTGAAACACTCCCTGCAGTTTTCAAAATATCCCAAACATCCCAAATTCGACGCTTGAGTCATATTTTGGAGCCAAATTCTGGCACTCTGCATGTATTCGCAGTTTGAAATAACGACTTTTTATACTGAAAATATGCCAATTACTGAGAGCGGCGATGTATCACATTTTGCCCAAACCCTCCCTGCAGCTTGCCAAATATCCCAATCATCCCAAATTCGAACTTTGATCCTAATTTTGGAGCCAAATTCTGACTCTCTTAACGTATTCGCAGTTTGAAATTACGACTTTTTATACCGAAAATATACCAATTACTGAAAGCGGCGATGGATCACATTTTGCCCAAACACTCCCTGCAGTTTTAAAAAAATCCCAAACATCCCAAATTCGACGCTTGAGTCATATTTTGTAGCCAAATTCTGGCTCTCTGCACGTATTCGCAGTTTGAAATTACGACTTTTTATACCGAAAATATGTTAATTACTGAGAGCGACGATGGATCACATTTTGCCCAAACCCTCCCTGCAGTTTTCAAAATATCGCAAACATCCCAAATTCGACCCTTCAGCCTCATTTTGGAGCCAAATTCTGGCTCTCTGCACGTATTCGCAGTTTGAAATTACGACTTTTTATACTGAAAAAATGCCAATTACTGAAAGCAGCGATGGGTCACATTTTGCCCAAACCCCCATGCAGGTTTCATAATATCCCAAATATCCCAAATTCGACCTTTGAGCTATATTTTGGAGCCGAATTCTGGCTCTCTGCACGTATTCCCAGTTTGAAATTACGACTTTTTATACTGAAAATATGCCAATCACTGAGAGCAGCGATGGGTCACATTTTGCCCAAACCTCCCTGCAGCTTTCAAAATATCCCAAACATTCCAAATTCGACGCTTGAGACATATTTTGAAGTCAAATTCGGGTTCTCTGCACGTATTCGCAGTTTAAATTTATTTCATTTTATACCGACAATATGCCAATTACTGAGAGCGGCGATGGGTCACATTTTGCCAAACCCCAATGTAGTTTTCAAAATATCACAAACATCCCAAATTCGACCCTTGAGCTATATTTTGGACCCAAATTCTGGCTCTCGTGCGTATTCCCAGTTTGAAATTACGAATTTTTATCCTGAAAATATTCCAATCACTGAAAGCAGCGATGGGTCACATTTTGCCCAAACCCCCCTGCAGTTTTCAAAATATCCCAAATATCCCAAATTCGGCGCTTGAGACATATTTTGTAGTCAAATTCGGGCTCTTTGCACGTATTCGCAGTTTGAAATTATTTAACTTTATTTCGACAATATGCCAATTAATGAGAGCGGCGATGGGTCACATTTTGCCCAAACCCCCCTGTAGTTTTCAAAATATCGCAAACATCCCAAATTCGACGCTTGAGTCATATTTTGGAGCCAAATTCTGGCACTCTGCATGTATTCGCAGTTTGAAATTACGACTTTTTATACCGAAAATATACCAATTACTGAAAGCGGCGATGGATCATATTTTGCCCAAACACTCCCTGCAGTTTTCAAAATATCCCACACATCCCAAATTCGACGCTTGAGTCATATTTTGGAGCCAAATTCTGGCACTCTGCATGTATTCGCAGTTTGAAATTACGACTTTTTATACTGAAAATATGCCAATTACTGAGAGCGGCGATGGATCACATTTTGCCCAAACCCTCCCTGCAGCTTGCCAAATATCCCAATCATCCCAAATTCGAACTTTGATCCTAATATTGGAGCCAAATTCTGACTCTCTTCACGTATTCGCAGTTTGAAATTACGACTTTTTATACCGAAAATATGTTAATTACTGAGAGGGACGATGGATCACATTTTGCCCAAACCCTCCCTGCAGTTTTCAAAATATCGCAAACATCCCAAATTCGACCCTTCAGCCTCATTTTGGAGCCAAATTCTGGCTCTCTGCACGTATTCGCAGTTTGAAATTACGACTTTTTATACTGAAAATATGCCAGTTACTGAAAGCAGCGATGGGTCACATTTTGCCTAAACCCCCATGCAGGTTTCATAATATCCCAAACATCCCAAATTCGATCCTTGAGCCATATTTTGGAGCCGAATTCTGGCTCTCTGCACGTATTCGCTGTTTGAAATTACGACTTTTTATACCAAAAATATGCTAATTACTGAGAGCAGCGATGGATCACATTTTGCCCAAACCCTCCCTGCAGTTTGCAAAATATCCCAAACATCCAAAATTCGACCCTTGAGCTATATTTTTGAACCAAATTCTGGCTTTCTCCACGTACTCGCAGTTTGAAATTACGACTTTTTATACCGAAAATATAACAATTACAGAGAGCGGCGATGGATCACATTTTGCCCAAACCCTCCCTGCAGCTTGCCAAAAATCCCAATCATCCCAAATTCGACCTTTGATCCTAATTTTGGAGCCAAATTCTGACTCTGTTCACGTATTCGCAGTTTGAAATTACGACTTTTTATACCGAAAATATACCAATTACTATAAGCGGCGATGGATCACATTTTGCCCAAACACTCCCTGCAGTTTTCAGAATATTCCAAACATCCGAAATTCGACGCTTGAGTCATATTTTGTAGCCAAATTCTGGCTCTCTGCACGTATTCGCAGTTTGAAATTACGACTTTTTATACCGAAAATATGTTAATTACTGAGAGCGACGATGGATCACATTTTGCCCTAACCCTTCCTGCAGTTTTCAAAATATCCCAAACATCCTAAATTCCAAGCTTGAGCCATATTTTGGAGCCATATTCTGGCTTTCTGAACGTATTCGCAGTTTGAAATTATTTAATTTTATACTGAAAATATGCCAATTACTGCAAGCAGCGATGGGACACATTTTGCCCAAACCCCCCTGCAGTTTGCAAAATATCCCCAACATCCCAAATTCGACTCTTGAGCCATATTTTGGAGCCAAATTCTGGCTCTCTGCAAGTATTCGCAGTTTGAAATTACGACTTTTTATACTTTTTTTTTTGAGATATATACAAGAGTTGTTACATTCTATTACAACCAAAAGTACGCGTAGCGTTTCGGGCAGGTCCCTTGAATACGATCCCCTGCCGCGAAGACTCGTTTTTTCCTCCAAGTACACATTTTACTGTTGCGTAAACAGAGGTTACAGTTAAGGAATTGCGCCCAGTAAATCCTCCTAGGCCAGGATACGAACCCATGACATAGCGCAAGCGGAACGCCTGGCAGGTGTCTTACCACTATAACACGGAGACTGTAAATCCAAAATCCATATACAAAAAATATGTTAATTACTGAGAGCAGCGATTGATCACATTTTGCCCAAACCCTCCCTGCAGATTTCAAAATATCCCCAGCATCCCAAATTCGACCCTTGAGACATATTTTGGAGCCAAATTCTGGCTCTCTGCACGTATTCGCAGTTTGAAATTTCGACTTTTTACGCCGAAAAAATGCCATTTACTGAAAGCAGCGATGGATCACATTTTGCCCAAACCCTCCCTGCACTTTTCAAAATATACAAAACATCCAAAAGTCGACCCTTGAGCCATATTTTGAAGCCAAATTCTGGCTCTCTGCACGTATTGCCAGTTTGAAATTACGACTTTTTATACCGAAAATATGCCAATTACTGAAAGCAGCGATGGATCACATTTTGCCCAAACCCTCCGTGCACTTTTCAAAATATCCCAAACATCCCAAATTCGACCCTTGAGCTATATTTTGGAGCCAAATTCTGGCTCTCTGTACGTATTCCCAGTTTGAAATTACGAATTTTTATACTGAAAATATGCCAATCACTGAAACCAGCGATGGGTCACATTTTCCCCAAACCCCCATGCAGTTTTCAAAATGATCCAAACATCCCAAATTCGACGCTTGAGACATATTTTGGAGTCAAATTCGGGCTCTCTGCACTTATTCGCAGTTTGAAATTATTTCATTTTATACCGACAACATGCCAATTACTGAGAGCGGCGATGGGTCACATTTTGCCAAAACCCCCTCTGCAGATTTCAAAACATCCCAAACATCCCAAATTCGATCCTTGAGCTATATTTTGGAGCCAAATTCTGGCTGTCTGCACGTATTCGCAGTTTGAAATTACGACTTTTTTTACCTAAAAAATGCCTATTACTGAGAGCGGCGATGTATCACATTTTACCCAAACCCTCCCTGCAGTTTTCAAAATACCCCAAACATCCCAAATTCGACCCTTGATCGTAATTTTGGAGCCAAATTCTGAGTCTCTACACGTATTCGGAGTTTGAAATTACGAATTTTTATACTGAAAATATGCCAATAACTAAAAGCAGCGATAGGTCACATTTTGCCCAAACCCCCCTGAAACAAATAGTTTATTGAAAATGAAGTGTTTAAGGTTAATTTCTAATCAATTTGTGTTTGCATCATTTTTATCGTATATTTAATGAATTAATAGCAATAAACTGAAAATTCACAAAAACGTGGAAAAACAGCAAAATATTGCCTAATTCGATGATATTTTGTTTATATCACATAAAGGAAAAGGGGATGTAAACGTCAAAATATTGCTGAATTCGATGATTTTTAGTACGAAACAAAATGTAAGAAAATTTGCTTAAAATGCAATATTATGCGAAAATCTGAGATTTGAAGGCCAAATCACATATCGTGAGAAAACATGAAGTAGTATCGAAATAATGGTAAAAACGAATATATATACGTAAAAACACACTACATGAATAACGTGAAAAAAGTCACTATATTACCATATTTGAGGATTTTAACTTCAAATCATAAAGCGAGGTTTCGTATTATTTAGATCCAAGAAAAGACATATGACAATGTTGTTTCAAATACAAATGATAAAACTCAATGTGTTTTCATTAGAATTAACTAAAATGATCCTGATTTTCCGCTTATATTACCGATGGAAGATGTACACGTAAAACCGCTCTAATCCGGCTGAAACGTCGATATATGCAATAAAAACAGAACTTCTCCCCTTTCCAATATCTTACTCAGTATTTTAACGAGAAACAAATAGTTGATTGAAAATGAAGTGTTTAAGGTTAATTTCTAATAAATTATGTGTTTGCATCATTTATATCGTTTTTTTAATGAATTTATAGCAATAAACTGAAAATTCACAAAAACGTGGAAAAACAGCAAAATATTGCCTAATTTGATGACATTTTGTTTATATCACATAAAGGAAAAGGGGATGATAAACGTCAAAATATTGCTGAATTCGATGATTTTTAGTATGAAATTAATGCAAGAAAACTTGCTTAAAATGCAATATTATGCGAAAATCTGATATTTGAAAGCCAAATCACATATCGTGATACTACATGAAATAGTATCGAAATATTGTTAAAAATGTAACATTATTTGCGTAATATCAAACTACATGAAAAACGTGAAAAAAGTCATTATTATACCAAATTTGAGGATTTTAACTTCGAATCATAGAGCGACGTTTCGTATTTTTTAGGCCCTAGAAAACACGTATAAAGATGTTGCTTCCAATACAAACGATAAAAATCAATGTGTTTTCATTAAAATTAAGTAAAATTTTCCTGATTTTTGCTTTATATTACCGATGGAAGATGTACACGTAAAACCGTTCTAATCCGGCTGAAACGTCGATATATGCAATAAAAACAGAACTTCTCCCCTTTTCAATATCTTACTCAGTATTTTAACGAGAAACAAATAGATGATTGAAAATGAAGTATTTAAGGTTATTTTCTGATCAATTATGTGTTTGCATAATTTTTCTCGTATATTTAATGAAATAATAACAATAAAATGAAAATTCACAAAAACGTGGAAAAACGGCAAAATATTGCATAATTTGATGATATTTTGTTTAAATCACATAAAGGAAAAGGGGATGATAAAGGTCAAAATATTGCTAAATTCGATGATTTTTAGTACAAAACAAAATGAAAGAAAACATGCTTATAAATGCAAAATTTGCGAAATTTTGAGATTTGAAGGCCAAATCACATATCGTTAGAAAACATGAAGTAGTATCGAAATATTGGTAAAAACGAATATATATACGTAAAATCACACTACATGAATAACGTGAAAAAAGTCACTATATTACCATATTTAAGGATTTTAACTTCAAATCATAGAGCGAGGTTTCGTTTTATTTAGATCCAAGAAAAGACATATGACAATGTTGTTTCAAATACAAATGGTAAAAATCAATGTGTTTTCATTAGAATTAACTAAAATGTTCCTGATTTTCGGTTTATATTACCGATGGAAGATGTACACGTAAAACCGTTCTAATCCGGCTGAAACGTCGTTGTATGCAATAAAATCAGAACTTCTTCCCTTTTCAATATCTTACTCAGTATTTTAACGAGAAACAAATATATGATTGAAAATGAAGTATTTAAGGTTATTATCTGATCAATTATGTGTATGAATAATTTTTCTCGTATATTTAATGAAATAATAACAATAAACTGAAAATTCACAAAAACGTGGAAAAACGGCAAAATATTGCCTAATTCGATGATATTTTGTTTATATCACATAAAGGAAAAGGGGATGATAAACGTCAAAATATTGCTGAATTCGATGATTTTTAGTACGAAACAAAATGGAAGAAAACTTGCTTAAAATGCATTATTATGCGAAAATCTGAGACTTGAAGGCCAAATCACATATCGTGATACTACATAAAATAGTATCGAAATATTGGTAAAAATGAATATATTTACGTAATATCAAACTACATAAAAACGTGAAAAAAGTCATTATTATACCAAATTTGAGGATTTTAACTTCGAATCATAAAGCGACGTTTCGCATTTTTTAGACCCTAGAAAAGACGTATAAAGATGTTGCTTCCAATACAAATGATAAAAATCAATGTGTTTTCATTCAAATTAACTAAAATGTTTCTGATTTTCGGTTTTTATTACCGATGGAAGATGTACACGTAAAACGTTCTAATCTGGCTGAAACGTCGATATATGCAATAAAAACATAAAATAACGTGAAAAAAGTCACTATATTACCATATTTGAGGATTTTACTTCAAATCATAAAGCGAGGTTTCGTATTATTTAGATTAATGCAGAGGCTCATGAGAATGATGTAGAGGCTTAAGAGAGGGATGCAGAGGCTCAAGAGAATGATGCAGAGGCTCAAGAGAGTGATGCAGAGCATCAAGGGAGGGATGCAGAGGCTTAAGAGAGTGATGCAGAGGCTCAAGAGAGTGATGCAGAGGCTCAAGAGTGTGATGTAGAGGCTCAAGAGAGTGATGCAGTCTCAAGAGAGTGATGCAGAATATCATGAGAGTGATGCAGAGGCTCAAGAGAGTGATGCAGAGGATGAAGAGAGGTAAGCAGAGGCTTAAGAGAATGATGCAGAGGCCGAAGAGAGTTATGAAGAGGCTAAAGAGAGTGATGCAGAGGCTGAAGAGAGTGTTGCAGAGGCTCAGGAGAGAGATACAGAGGCTCAAGAGAGTGATGCAGAGGCTTAGGAGAGGGCTGCAGAGGCTCAAGAGATTGATGAAGAGGCTCAAGAGAGTGATGCAGAGGCTCAAGAGAGTGATGCAGAGGCTCAAGAAAGTGATGCAGTGGCTCAAGAGAGTGATGCAGCGGCTTAAGAGAGGGATGCAGAGGCTCAAGCGAGTGATGCAGAAGGTCAAGAGAGTGATGCAGAGGCTCAAGAGAGTGATGCAGAGGCTCAAGAAAGTGATGCAGAGGCTCAAGAGAGGTATGCACAGGCTTAAGAGAGTGATGCAGAGGCTCAAGAGAGTGATGCAGAGGCTTATGAGAGGGATGCAGATGCTCAAGGATGCACAGGCTCAAGAGTGGGATGCAGAGGCTCAAGAGAGTGATTCAGAGGATTACGAGAGTGATGCAGAGGCTTATAGAGTGATGCAGAGGCTTAAGAGAGGGATGCAGAGGCTGAAGAGAGTGATGCAGAGGCTTAAGAGAGGGATGCAGAAGCTCAAGAGAGTGATGCAGAGGCTGAAGAGAGTGATGCAGAGGCTTAAGAGAGGGATGCAGAGGCTCAAAAGAGGGATGCAGGGGCTCAAGAGAGGGATGCAGAGGCTCAATAGAGGGATGCAGGGGCTCAAGAGATTGATGGAGAGGCTCAAGAGAGTGATTCAGAGGTTTACAAGAGTGATGCAGAGGCTGAAGAGAGTGTTGCAGAGGCTGAAGAGAGTGTTGCAGAGGCTCAAGAGAGGGATACAGAGGCTGAAGAGAGTGATGCAGAGACTCAAGAGAGTTATGCAGAGGCTCATTAGAGTGATGCAGAGGCTTACGAGAGTGATGCAGAGGCTCAAGAAAGGGATGCAGAGGCTTAAGAGAGTTATGCAAAGGCTCAGGAGAGGGATGCAGAGTCTCATGAGAGGGATGCAGGAGTTCAGGAGAGGGATGCAGAAGCTTAAGAGAGTGATGCAGAGGCTGAAGAGAGTGTTGCAGAGGCTCAGGAGAGGGATGCAGAGGCTGAAGAGAGTGATGCAGAGGCTTAAGAGAGTGATGCAGAGGCTGAAGAGAGTGTTGCAGAGGCTTAGGAAAGGGCTGCCGAGGCTCAAGAGATTGATGAAGAGGCTCAAGAGAGTGATGCAGAGGCTCAAGAGAGTGATGCAGAGGCTCAAGAAAGTGATGCAGTGGCTCAAGAGAGTGATGCAGAGGCTTAAGAGAGGGATGCAGAGGCTCAAGCGAGTGATGCAGAGGGTCAAGAGAGTGATGCAGAGGCACATTAGAGTGATTCAGAGGCTCACGAGAGTGATGCAGAGGCTCAAGAGAGGTATGCAGAGGCTTTAGAGAGTGATGCAGAGGCTCAAGAGAGTGATGCAGAGGCTTATGAGAGGGATGCCGATGCTCAAGAGAGTGATGCACAGGCTCAAGAGAGGGATGCAGAGGCTCAAGAGAGTGATTCAGAGGATTACGAGAGTGATGCAGAGGCTTATAGAGTGATGCAGAGGCTTAAGAGAGGGATGCAGAGGCTGAAGAGAGTGATGCAGAGGCTCAAGAGAGGGATGCAGGGGCTCAAGAGAGGGATGCAGAGGCTCAATAGAGGGATGCAGGGGCTCAAGAGATTGATGGAGAGGCTAAAGAGAGTGATTCAGAGGTTTACAAGAGTGATGCAGAGGCTGAAGAGAGTGTTGCAGAGGCTGAAGAGAGTGTTGCAGAGGCTCAAGAGAGGGATACAGAGGCTGAAGAGAGTGATGCAGAGACTCAAGAGAGTTATGCAGAGGCTCATTAGAGTGATGCAGAGGCTTACGAGAGTGATGCAGAGGCTCAAGAAAGGGATGCAGAGGCTTAAGAGAGTTATGCAAAGGCTCAGGAGAGGGATGCATAGGCTCATGAGAGGGATGCAGGAGTTCAGGAGAGGGATGCAGAAGCTTAAGAGAGTGATGCAGAGGCTGAAGAGAGTGTTGCAGAGGCTCAGGAGAGGGATGCAGAGGCTGAAGAGAGTGATGCAGAGGCTTAAGAGAGTGATGCAGAGGCTGAAGAGAGTGTTGCAGAGGCTTAGGAAAGGGCTGCCGAGGCTCAAGAGATTGATGAAGAGGCTCAAGAGAGTGATGCAGAGGCTCAAGAGAGTGATGCAGAGGCTCAAGAAAGTGATGCAGTGGCTCAAGAGAGTGATGCAGAGGCTTAAGAGAGGGATGCAGAGGCTCAAGCGAGTGATGCAGAGGGTCAAGAGAGTGATGCAGAGGCACAAGAGAGTGATGCAGAGGCTCACGAGAGTGATGCAGAGGCTCAAGAGAGGTATGCAGAGGCTTTAGAGAGTGATGCAGAGGCTCAAGAGAGTGATGCAGAGGCTTATGAGAGGGATGCCGATGCTCAAGAGAGTGATGCACAGGCTCAAGAGAGGGATGCAGAGGCTCAAGAGAGTGATTCAGAGGATTACGAGAGTGATGCAGAGGCTTATAGAGTGATGCAGAGGCTTAAGAGAGGGATGCAGAGGCTGAAGAGAGTGATGCAGAGGCTTAAGAGAGGGATGCAGAAGCTCAAGAGAGTGATGCAGAGGCTGAAGAGAGTGATGCAGAGGCTTAAGAAAGGGATGCAGAGGCTCAAAAGAGGGATGCAGGGGCTCAAGAGAGTGATGCAGAGACTCAAGAGTGTTATGCAGAGGCTCAGTATAGTGATGCAGAGGCTTACGAGAGTGATGCAAAGGGTCAGGAGAGGGATGCAGAGGCTCATAAGAGGGATGCAGGAGTTCAAGAGAGTGATGCAGAGGCTCAAAAAAGTGATGTAGAGGCTTAATTCAGAAAAGGGGATACAAATTTTGCTATTAATTCATTATATATACGATAAAAATGATGCAAACACATAATTGATTTGAAATTAACCTTAAACACTTCATTTTCAATCAACTATTAGTTTCTCGTTAAAATACTGAGTAAGATATTGGAAAGGGGAGAAGTTCTGTTTTTATTGCATATATCGACGTTTCAACCGGATTAGAGCGGTTTTACGTCTACATCTTCCATCGGTAATATAAACGGAAAATCAGGAACATTTTAGTTAATTCAAAACACATTGATTTTTATCATTTGTATTTGAAACAACATTGTCATATGTCTTTTCTTGGATCTAAAAATACGAAACCTCGCTTTATGATTTGAAGTTAAAATCCTCAAATATGGTAATATAGTGACTTTTTTCACGTTATTCATTTAGTGTAATTTTACGTATATATATTCATTTCTACCAATATTTCGATACTACTTCATGTTTTCTCACGATATGTGATTTGGCCTTCAAATCTCAGAATTTCGTAAATTTTGAATCTTTAAGCAAGTTTTCTTGCATTTTGTTTGGTACTAAAAATCATCGAATTTAGCAATATTTTGACCTTTTTTCATCCCTTTTTCCTTTATGTGATTTAAACAAAATATCATCGAATTAGGTCGTTTTTCCACGTTTTTGTGAATTTTCAATTTATTGTTATTAATTCATTATATATTCGATAAAAATTATGCAAACACATAATTGATCAGAAAATAACCTTAAATATTTCGTTTTCAATCATCTATTTGTTTCTCGTTAAAATACTGAGTAGGTCATTGAAAATGGGAGAAGTTCTGTTTTAATTGCATATATCGACGTTTCAGCCGGATTAGAACGGTTTTACGTGTACATCTTCCATCGGTAATATAAACCAAAAATCAGGAACATTTTAGTAAATTCTCATGAAAACATATTGATTTTTATCAATTGTATTTGAAACAACATTGTCATATGTCTTTTCTTGGATCTAAATAATACGAAACCTCGCTCTATGATTTGAAGTTAAAATCCTCAAATATGGTATTATAGTGACTTTTTTCACGTTATGCATATAGTGTGATTTTACGTATATATATTCGTTTTTACCAATATTTCGATACTACTTCATGTTTTCTCACGATATGTGATTTGGCCTTCAAATCTCAGATTTTCGCATAATATTGCATTTTAAGCAAGTTTTCTTGCATTTTGTTTCGTACTAAAAATCATAGAATTCAGCAATATCTTGACGTTTATCATCCCCTTTTCCTTTATGTGATATAAACAAAATATCATCGAATTAGGCAATATTTTGCTGTTTTTCCACATTATTGTGAATTTTCAGTTTATTGCTAATAATTCATTATATATACGATAAAAATGATGCAAACACATAATTGATTTGATAATAACCTTAAACACTTCATTTTCAATCAACTATTAGTTTCTCGTTAAAATACTGAGTAAGATATTGGAAAGGGGAGAAGTTCTGTTTTTATTGCATATATCGACGTTTCAGCCGGATTAAAGCGGTTTTACGTGTACATCTTCCATCGGTAATATATACGGAAAATCAGGAACATTTTAGTTAATTCTATTGAAAACACATTGATTTTTATCATTTGTACTTGAAACAACATTGTCATGTCTTTTCTTGGATCTAAATAATACGAAACCTCGCTCTATGATTTGAAGTTAAGATCCTCAAATATGGTAATATAGTGACTTTTTTCACGTTATTCATGTAGTGTAACTTTACGTATATATATTCGTTTTTACCAATATTTCGATACTACTTCATGTTTTCTCACGATATGTGATTTGGCCTTTAAATCTCAGAATTTCGTAAATTTTGCATCTTTAAGCAAGTTTTCTTGCATTTTGTTTTGTACTAAAAATCATCGAATTTAGCAATATTTTGACCTTTTTTCATCCCCTTTTCCTTTATGTGATTTAAACAAAATATCATCGAATTAAGCCGTTTTCCACGTTTTTCTGAATTTTCAGTTTATTGTTATTAATTCATTATATATACGATAAAAATTATGCAAACACATAATTGATCAAAAAATAACCTTAAATACTTCATTTTCAATCATCTATTTGTTTCTCG